>NW_024581793.1:0-245580 GCF_017639235.1 Corvus kubaryi | reverse complement strand
TTTAGAATTGCTACTGAGAAAATTCTGCAGTGAGGTGAGCTGAACTATGCATTTTAGGGACAAGCTGTGACAATCTGTTCTACTTGTGTACATTCCCTCTTTAGCACAGTTGATCTGTCACCAGGGTCCCAGGCTGCAGTAGTGAGCACATTGCAGGGGAGCCTTTGGGAGGTGGATGTAGATTTGGGCAAGGATAAGAGTCAGGAACACTGAAAAGTCTTGGATGCAGTAGTTTTACTTTCCTCATAGCCCCTGTGTCTCCTCCCCACCACTGCCTAACCATTTCTTTTGCTTTGTGTTTAATGAATCATACAGAATAAAGACAGATATGTCTTCTTCCATTCAACTGAGGTGAAGAATTATAAGGGTATTTTTTGTTACTCGAGAAGTGGTCATTCACTCCTGCTTTCTGGCCTGTGTTGTTAGAATTGCAAAAGGATATCAGACATCGCCGGACTTGAGGCTGACTTGGCTGCAGAACATGGCAGAGAAGCACACCAAGAGGAAGAGCTACACAGAAGCAGCCATGTGCCTGGTCCATGCTGCAGCACTGGTGGCAGAGTACCTGAGCATGCTTGAGGATCGGAACTATCTCCCTGTGGGCAGTGTCAGTTTTCAGGTAAAAGGCATGAGGCAGTTCTGGTGTGTGTGTTTGTTCTTGTGCTAAGCAAAGCAGAGGTGCATGTATGGGGCCGAAGTGACAATGGCAGTCTCTAGCTTCTATTTCCAGCAGTTTGATACTGTAATCTCTTACTTGCTAAGTAGAACCCCTCTGTTATCGCATGCCTTTTCTAGGGCTGTTACTTATCAACTGTGACGGATGCATCTTTCAAACTTCTTTCTCATAATCTAGATAATTGGAGCTGCTCAGTTCTTTCAGGCGTGTTCTCCAGTCCTTTGACTGCCCTCAAGTTACTAACCAAACCTTTTTGATTGAAGAGTAACACAATCACCACAGTCAATCCAGTACATCCAAGTCAAGTAAAAATGTCCTGTAAATTCTTTCAGTGTGGGAGGTAGCTCTCAGATTATCTCTCTGGAGACTTCACTGGTTATTTTGGTGTTGTTGAGCTCTTTACTCAGTAATACACTGATCTTTTCCAGACAGTTTTCTTGGGTTTTGTTTTTCACCTTATGTTTCTACATCACATAGATGAGAGCATAACTCTTTGTGGTTAAAGGTAGACATTTTTAAATGCAGATATATATATACTTCGTTTATCAGATTACACAGTTTTGGATACCCTTAGCTGAACTGACTTCATATGCCAATTCAGTGATTTTAGTGCTTCTTTTCTCCACATTATTAAAAATAGAAATGGCCAAACCTTTAATTTATTACCATGTGTTGATAATTCCTCTTTTATCATTATTCCCTGAGACTAGTGGACTGTTGGCTGCAATGATTAAAGTAAATTATGAATAATTTCAACTAATTAGTGACAGTATTTTGTAGGATTGCCTTAGATGTTCTATAGACATCGACTGTTTAGACATTATTACCTTCATTAGATTGTAATCCCTGTTTTTCAGAAAGTATCAGGCTTGTATAATCTGGTGTTGATTCCAGCTAAGTAGAATACCTTTAAGGTTTTCTTCGGTAATTTTGTATCAGTATTTCCACCACTTTGTCCTGCTGCAGTCTGATAAACCTAACACTATCTCCTCACCTTGTACACTTGTAAAAAATGTATGATCCCCAAAGCACATTTCATCTTCTGGAACTTCCCCAGTTTTCTAAAACATATGGCAGCTCAGTATTCACTGCTTGAATATACTTTTGTTTAGCTTTTTGACCTGTTGACCACATTTTATTTTCAAAGTGAGTTTGAAATACCTAACACAACATTTGGTGCAGTCATCTTCCCTTGATATAACCATACCACTTGGGTTTTTTTCCATTCAAAATAGTGAATGTGAACACGATTGAACCACTTGGCATTTTGCATTGAATTTAGTTTGTTGGGCATTAGTATTTGCAATTCCACCTTAACAATTAAGTGATGGACAAGTTTTTATTCTTGATTTTCTTCCATATCAAGACAGCTGTATATACTCTTTTTAATGGCTAAACTTCTGGTCATGGATTTATACTTCTGCCATTTTGCATCCCTTATCAGTTTTTTATACCATCAAACTTCTTGCTTCCATGCATTACTTCTATTTACTTCTTTTGTATGTTAGATTCTATCATTATTTAGATATAAGTGAAATCTGCATTCCCTTCCCAATGTCATCTTGCTCCCAGGCTGCCTTGAGTGCTTGTAAGCTCACACACTTGACCCTAATGTAATTCCTCCCTCCATTGCTCCTAGATTATGCAGATTGCTATAAATGGATATGTTTTCATTTATTTTAGAGAATTTAAATCTATTCTACAAGGCACTAGGCAAGCGAAAACTTAGGACTTTAAAAGCAGCAAATCAATTTCTCTCATCAAAATGCTTGTGTAAATACATGTTTGCCAAAGAAACAGTTGCCCCATAGGAGAGAGGTAATAAAATGCCCCAATGACGAGAACCCAATTACACAACTCTTTATCTGACAGCACAATTTTGAATTTCAGTTTACTCAATAACACTAATTAACTATAATAACCCTTTGCATTTTTACATAGGCTTTCAAGAAAAGGTTTCCCATTCTTTACAAACAGGTTTATGTTTTGTAGCACCTGTGAAGATCTTACTCAGATTACCCTTTCAAAAGAGGGAAACACAATGCAGACTGGCTTGGCTTTACCTGTAGTTACAGGTCCCACTCACTGACTCTTTCTGTGACCATTTCTTCATTTGGCTCAGATGTGAGATCAGCTAATATTGGTGATATGCATTTAGTTGTGGAATTGAGGGTGATAATAATGTGAATAAAAATATTATTCTGGATGAGCGGAAGTATTATCTCCTTTTTACAGATGAGTAAAATGAGTCAGCAAAGGATCAAATCAGTTCTGATTTTGATCTTCTGCCGTGAGTCTATCAGCATCCAGAAAACTGACTCAGTAGAGCAACACTTTTCCTTATACGGTAGCAGACAAAGTGCTTCCCTCTATGCAATCAAAACTATCCCTCAAAATCAGAATGGGGTCACCTGCAGTGGATTTCCCTTTGAGCTCAATTTGTTTTTACACTAAATCCACTTTACAAGCGGTAAAGCAGAGCTAGTGAGAGTATGAACTGCATAGGGACTGCCTTTAAAGCCACTTTATATTAACACAGACAAGTACTTAGTGTATGTGTCTACCTGCTGAGGCACAGGGCTCAGCAGCAGCCTAATTTGCCTGGGCTGTTGGGGGATCAAGGTTGCAGGCTACCCTGGCCTTATTTAACATGGGTGTAAAGGCTGGGGGGTCATAGGGGTTTTTGAACTGACACAACTATTTCTTGTCCTTAATGAAAACTAGTCTTGTGAAATTCAAAATAATTGCTGATAAAATACGTGGTGATTTATGTATTGCCTTTATTATACAAGGGATATGTAAAATTCTTCAGTATGAAAGGTGGATCAAGGCTAAAGTTGATCTTTGCAAAAGATCATGCAAGCCCCAGGAGTATGTCATGCAGGCTCTCTCCTACTAGAGTGCATGGACCGTTAAACATGGAAGTACATTCCTGACATAAGTTTTTAGAGGCTTAAAGGTGGAGAAGGAGTAATTGGTGTCTGTGACTTTCTCATTACTTTCGTACGTAAATCACTTCCCTGGACTCTTCTCTCTTTGCTACAAAAGGAGAATTACAAAAAAAAATTAAAGCCACCAGGCCACCAGAGTCACATGAAAACAGTCTTAACAGTCTTTAGTGGGTACTGGTATAGAAAAGGAAAACTAGAAATTGAGCTGCATGGCTTGTGAGTTTCTGGAGGTATGTGACAGTGAACCTAATTCTGGTTGAAGTCACTCTCTTCAGTAAGACTGGTCAGTAAAAAGTGGCATAGATGTGCTAAATGTGCTATAGTTTTCCTTCTGGCCAAGATTCATATGTATTCTTAACTCCTGTGAATGCTCTTCTGAGGCTGTGCTCACCCTTCCAGTAGAGCTGACACAATGTGCAGACTTAGGCAGTGTGATGGCAGCATGGTTGGAATAAATTTCACCCATGGAGAAATAAATACATCCACAAAGCCCAGGGGGGAAAGTCCAATGCTACTAGTGGTATGTGGTGCCAATTTTTTATCTGAAGTCTGATCAATAGTAACAGCCCTCAGTGTCTCTGCTATTTTATAAAGATGCCTTTAAGGACTCAGCTAGCCAGCCAGCTGGCATCCATCCTCCACTCAGACAGATTGTCATTGCCAGTTTCTGCTGAAGTGAGACACTATGACACTAATTTAACTCCTTTTAATTAATAGAAAATCAAAACTTAGCCTTTCTGCTGCTGTTGAAAGTTACATATGCCAGTCCCATACTGTATGTACACATATTTTGCTGTTGTTTTTCAGGTTTCTATATATAAAAATAACAAAATTTTTAATGTATATGCCACCCGGTGTCATTTATTCAAAAGAGTCCTGAAGAACTGTAGATATGTTACTTCATGGTCTACTATCTCAAAAGAGTGACTTTATCTAGTTTGATTTAAATGCACAATGAGATCCATAACATTAACAAGAAACTGAGTAAATTCTGCAGGATTAAAATGTAATTTGGCAGATGATGAACCAAGAAGAAGCAATCAATTATTGCAGTTTTTAGAGTGATATTGTCTGAGTCCTACTTCTCCTCTGCTTGGAAAAGTCAAATAAAAACTTGAAAGTTCAATTTATTCAAGCAGGTGGCAGAAGGTCTGGAGTGCAGTTTGGAATTTCCCACAGCCAAGTGCCAGCAGCAGAAAGGGCCCTAGTAGTATTGGGGATTGAGCTCACTGCAGCTCCAGGGAAATCCAGCCACCAGAAAAGAGCCAGTTTGAGACCTACATGAGGTTATGCATTTTAAACCTGAGGCTAGAAAGAAAATTCATGATTCTTGCAGTGAAACTCCTGATTTCCCATTTATGGAGATTTATGATGTTACTTTCACTTCTAAAAAGAATGTAACTCTGTGTCCCCTGGTTGCACCTGAATAATCTCATTCCTCTTCTCATCATGTAAATATGTTGAAACCGTTTCTTCTTCAATCTTTATGATGTACTGTTTATTTAAGTTTTTTATTTGTGTGCTCTGATGTATTTTAGAACATTTCATCCAATGTGCTGGAGGAATCTGCTGTTTCAGATGATGTTTTGTCTCCAGATGAAGATGGTATATGTTCTGGGAGGTATTTCTCAGAAAGTGGACTGGTAGGGCTGCTGGAACAAGCTGCAGAGCTCTTCAGCACGGTGAGTGAGGACCAGCATCACCAGGAGGGGATGGATAGTGAGCAGTCTGAGCCAGATCCACAGCTTCTTTTCCTGCACATGAGGAAACAATGTAGGACTGCTAACCCAGGCACTCCAGACCTGCCACACTCTAAATGACAAGAGGACATATTTTTGGCTGTCCAAGGACTATCTCAGTCAGATTGATTAATCTAGGCTTTTTCAGCCTAGCTCAGCCACATACCCACCTCTACTGTGCAGACCACAGGCAGCATCAACAGAAAGTGATTGTCTCGGGCAGGAACCAAGACTTTCAGTTGGTATTATCATGGGATAGTACATTTAAGAAAAAGATCTTACGTAAAGTATGTATTTTAGGAAGCATGTCAGAATTACTCTTATATTTTTGACATCATACAGCCACTAGCCTCATAATCTACACTTACTATGCAAGGAGTCATGATTTAGCATCTCTAAAGATATCACTTGGGTTCCTTTTGTCCAGACACAGCTCTGGTTGCCTTGAACCATGCATGATAAACAAATCCATTTCCTGCTGCTAACCTGCATTTCTAGTTCTTCTAGCCCTGAGGCAGAAACCAGGGCTTTATGCAGGAATTTGGGCTTGAGAGCCCAACAGATCAGAGATCCAAATTACATCCAGTTCATTATCTGCTGTTCAGAACTGCCCATTTACTATTACTAGTTTTTAGAATGGCAAAAGAAGCAACATAGCAGATTAACAGATGAGTCCCATAAATCCCCTTTTCAGCCAAGCCATTGATGGAGATCTAGTTTCTTTTCAGAGTGCATGAAGACTCATTTATTTTCTTCCTCTTTTTCCTTTTTTTTTTTTTTTTAATGTTCAAAGGGAGGTTTGTATGAAACTGTGAATGAGGTGTACAAAATTGTCATCCCCATACTGGAAGCACATCGAGACTTCAGGAAGCTTACCTTGACACACAGCAAGCTACAGAAGGCCTTTGATAGCATTATTAATAAGGTACTTGTGAGGCAAGGCACTGCTAGCAAGACACATTGCTGGGTTGCACCATTTGTTTAAGACTGGTGTTAATAAAACTGTTCATGTGTGTACTGGGTTTGTGTGGACAGGTTTTGGCAGTGGAGGGGGAGGGTTAAAATGGTGATGTCAATGAGAAGCTGCTAGAAACTTCATGCATGGCCAACAGAGCCAATGCCAGCTGCTGGCCGAGGCTGGCCAAGGCTGAGCCCATCAGTGACAGTGGCAGCACCTCTGGGGTAATATATTTAAGAAGGGAAAAAAAGTAATTGGCCACATGTAATTGTGCTCAGAAAAGAGAAGAGTGGAAAATATGTGAGAGCAACAGCTCTGCAGACACCAAGGTCAGTGGAGAAGGAGGGGCAGGAGGTGCTACAGGTGCCAGAGCAGAGAATCGCCTGCAGCCCATGGTGTAGACCATGGTGAGACAGCTGTGCCCCTGCAGCCCATGGAGATCCACGGAGGAGCAGAGATCTGCCTGCAGCCCATGCAGAACCCCATGGCAGAGCAGGTGGATGCCTGGAAGGAGGCTGTGACCCCATGGGAATCTCACACTGCAGCAGGGAGGAACTGCAGGCTGGAGCAGGGGAAGGCCTCTCCCTGAGCAGTGGTAGAAACGTGTGATGAACTGACCATAACACCCATTTCCCATCTCCCCGCACCACCGGGGTAGAGCCTAAGAAGGAGGAAGGGAGAAAGGTGTTTTTAAAATTTGTTTTACTTCTCGTTATCCTGTTTTGAGTTTGATTGGTAATAAATACAATTAGTTTTCCTAAGTCACGTGTGTTTTGCCCATGATGGTAACCAATTTATGATTACTCCCTATCCTTGTGTCAACTCATGAACCTTTCATTGTCTGTCTCCTATCCAGTTGCAGGGAGGGGGTAATAGAGAGGCTTTGGTGGGTACCTGGCATCCTGCCATGATCAACCCACCAGAATTTGAAATTGTTCCATTTCCTTTTTCAAACAAAAGCTTCCATCTGCTTTCATCTACCTACATAGCCCTACAGTGTAAAAAGGCTCTCCATACAAAAAAAGCAGAGATGAATATAAAATGGGTTTAGCTGAACATGTCTGTGTCCACCTTGCCACATCTGTTTAACAAAAATAACTTTATTGTCAATTCACTAGTGTTTTCAGTTATAAAACAGAAGAAATATGAAAACCCATCTAAATTCTTAGCACTCATACTGTCCCTTCTCTTTCTTCAGAAGAACCTTATTGCTGAGCCTAGTCAGTTTCAAATTCTTACCAATTTTCATTGCAAAATTGCAAAATTTAAATTTTGTTACATGTCCTCAATGGAATTAAAAAATAGTAAGGTATTTTGTTTTGTGAAACCCCCTTCACGGTCAGCTTAAATTTTAAGTTAGATTTCAGTCAAATGTCCACTTAGTTTGTATGCTTTCTTTCCTGTGCTTCTAATCCATCAGCACTGATGATATATAGAAGTGGGTTTGAAATGGGGAAAATGTAGGACTCGTGGGTTTTCTTATACATCAGTTGGGGGAAAAAAGGGATCCAAATACTACCATGTCATATATAAAGCAATTGTGAATTTCCTCTTTATCAATTAGGGTCAAAAACGAATGTTTGGAACTTACTTCCGTGTTGGTTTCTATGGATCCAAATTTGGAGACTTGGATGAACAGGAATTTGTTTATAAGGAGCCTGCAATTACAAAACTCCCTGAGATTTCTCACAGATTAGAGGTGAGGAAAACCATGTTAATGTGATCTCAAATGTTATACTTTTCAATGAACCCACACAGTCCAAATAGTATTATTGCTATATAAAAAAATTTTAAAATTGCTATTAAAAAACTGATTTGTACCATATTTGTACCATATTATAAAATAACCATGCACAAGGTTATTTCCTTGGTGCATATCCTTTCCACAGTATCCCTTTTTAAAGCATAATTATCTAAGTGATCCATTTTCTTGAGGCTATGTCTCTTACCAGCAGGCCTGTAATACACTGAATGATTTTGAGCATGCCAGATATTTGCTTTGGTATCTTTTCAGCTTTTTTTACAGAATTGCTGTGTTCCCTTCTGAATTTTTTACCTCGAGTTCTGTGATTGTCTGAGCAACTCACAGTAATTGTTGTCAGAAGATGCCTTACCCTGGCCAGCTGTGGTTTGTGGAGCAGTATACTGACTGTACAAAGCCCAGAAATCATCGTGGTTGTCACTCCTCTCTCCTAGAATTGCATTAGCATTGCATTAAGAACTAAAAACATTTTGGGATGATTCTGTTTCTTTTCTAGGGATTTTATGGCCAGTGTTTTGGGGAGGATGCTGTGGAAGTAATCAAGGACTCTGCTCCTGTAGACAAAAGAAAGCTGGATCCCAATAAGGTAGGGAAAGTACTACTGAGAGGGTTGAGTGCTTTGTCACACAAGAGAGAGAAGGAGAGGAAGTCCCGCTTGCAACTTTTATGCTCAAACAGTACAGCACTAAAAGAAGCCATCCAGCATCGTGTCTCTGTGTCCAGGGGTATTAAAGTCTCTGTGACAGGCTTAGCATGGTAGCTTGTCACAGAGTATGGAAATTAGAACTTCTGATCTCTGGTCCCTGCCCTCGTTCTGATCCCCAGGGTTAAGCTGTGCCCTCCTAGATGCAAGTTTTGTCAGCTCTGAATAAGAAAAGGATCCCTGAAGGATTTTCAGCTCTGTGCATTTCCAGACCATCCTTAGCCAATGTGTACTATGGGATAGTTCACATGCGCCACTCCTTTTACATTCCTTGGGTTGTATAGCACTGTAATGGCTCTTCCCTCTTTTCTTAGGCATACATACAAATTACCTTTGTGGAGCCATATTTTGATGAGTATGAGATGAAGGACAGAGTTACCTACTTTGAAAAGAACTTCAACATCTGTCGGTTCATGTACACTACACCTTTCACCATGGATGGGCGCCCCAGAGGAGAGCTTAGTGAGCAATACAAGAGGAACACCATCCTAACCACAATGCATGCTTTCCCCTACATCAAAACTAGAATCAGTGTCATCCAAAGAGAAGAGGTAATTTGGTTTTGAAGACACATCTAATTTCTCAAGGACTGAAGGAGTCTCTGGGTGGGAAGATTTCCAAATTTATGCGTGGCATAAATATAAAAAAAAAGGATGCTGAATTTCTCAGATGTGGCCCTTGTTAACAGGAGTATCACAGAAGGGACAGACAAGGCAAGATAGAGATTTACTATGGAGAAGGGAGGATAGCCAATGTACATTCTTCTTTTGACCTCCTAACTTTAATGCTGTGTAGGAGGATGTGTGGGGCTCTGTTTTTAGCTGTACTTCTAGCTGATAAAGTAGAAGTAGGCTAGAGTACAGTCAGAGATTGGGCTCAGGGCTTGCTTAGAGACAGGGGAGCTTTATACTGTAGAAAGTGAAACACCATTTCAGGCATGAATTGAGTCACTTAGAATAGTAATGAATTTATGTGAACAGGAGGTCTGAGTCACACCCTGTTCTTGCAAATGATAAGAGCTTTGGATCTGATGCACCATCTACCAAGATGACAGTTAGATTGAACAGTGTTCCTGGGTTTCACAGCCACTGCTTTTGAAGCAGGAGAATGACAGTGATATTGTCAGATTTAAAACAGGTCAGCTGCATGCATTATTCAGGTAATGAACCATCTTTTCTTCCATATTCCTTAGTTTATTTTAACCCCAATTGAAGTTGCTATTGAAGATATGCGTAAAAAAACACAGGAGCTAACTGCAGCCACCAACCAAGAACCACCAGATGCCAAAATGCTCCAGATGGTTTTGCAGGGCTCAGTTGGGGCCACTGTAAATCAGGTAAGGGATCCAAATAAGCCAGATGAAGAGATTCTGCATACTTTTCTCATTGTGCATTCTTTTTTTGCTCCTATTTCTTGCACTGAAAGAAGTACATCTAGTCAGACACATTTAGTTACTGTGTGTATTTAAACTTCATCCCTTGATATTTAGTCATTGTATGCTGTTCATTAGCTATGCTTTTGGTGAGAGTAGTCATGGGAAGCACTGTCCTGGCTGTAGGTGCAGAAACTCACAGAAGCCTTGTGAATGCATTCAAGGATTTTTCATTTCTAACCTGCTAGCCATCTCAGCCATTTTGTTCATTCCAGATGTATCCTTGGGGAATGGGAATAATAATAACAATTCTCCTGTAGAACCACCACAAATTCAGTTTCACTGAAATTAAGTCAATACATGAAGTCAAGACCTGAGTGCCCCAAAAGAAAGCTGAGATGCAATAGGTATAACATAAATACACAAACTAAAAAAAAAGGCCTAGGCAATTTAAAAAATTGAAAATGGAAGGATGAAGCCATGTGGCTGAGAAAAAACTTGATGATATGCACAACTTCACAGAGCTTGGGATTTTTTGATGAAAGCCTAAATACTCTCAGTTTCTCCAGATTCTTCATCAGCCAAAGCATCGAGTCTGAAATAATGTGTCGTCATAAGCTTTGGAGAGAGTGATCTTTTTTGGCACTGGGCTTATTGCCTAAAGGTCTTGTAATACCACACACAGGAGCTGTGTTTCTGAATATAACCAGGTTTGTCACTAGAGCTGTCCCAGCTCCTCTCTGCTGAGCAGAATTTGTTCCCTTTGTTGTGGAACTGGAGGAGGAATAACAACAGGAGAGGATAAGATATGATGGGCAAAAATTCTGCTTGCCAAAGGAAACATCGTGGGGGAAAGGGAGCTAAAAACCATCCCGTTATGGTATCTGTGCACAGATTTATTTTCTTCCGTAATTCCACTAATGAAATAACAAACAGCTTTAAACAAACGTGTGGTCTGTTTTCAGTCTAAGCAGGTGGTTTTGACATTTTCCTGTGTTATTTCTGTAAGGGACCACTAGAGGTAGCGCAAGTGTTCCTGGCTGAAATTCCCGCAGACCCCAGACTTTATCGACATCACAACAAGCTGAGGCTGTGCTTCAAAGAGTTTATAATGAGGTCAGTAAAACAAAATTGAAATGCTGAATTGCATCAATACATTCAATATTAGCAATAATGCAATGCAAATATAACTGAGGAATTATGCAAGTTAGCATCATAAATTCTGGCATCTCCTGCTTCAGACACTCGGACCAGCCTTCTTATCTCTGCTTCATGTGAATGCCTAGGTGGGCATTGCATCTCAAAAGGAAGAAACACTTTAACAATTTAAACTAATAATGCATAAATTAAGATCTTCCATTTGTTTTATCTTCCAACGTCTTATTGAAATCAAACATTTCAGACTATTGCCTTGATTTCATTTTTAATAAAAAGACATTCTTATGTAGAAAGCCATTCATAAGAAAACCTTATCTGTCAAGCAGACACAGTGGTAGTGGCAGACACATGTCCTGTTTATAAATCTCAACAAGCATATTCACATATGAAGATACTCATCTCCTTAGTCAAAAGTACCCTCCTTGGTGAAGGGTAAATTTGAGTTAAATAAAAGCAAGTCTTCTGCAGAAGATACAGCTTCTAATTTCTGCTATTGCCAATTTATCTGTTTATACAGTAAGTAGGCAGCTAGCTCAGTATTCTGCAGTCATGAAATTTATTTTTTATTAGCTCGCTCATGCTTTCCTAATATCTAAAAAATATCATCTCAATTTATGTACTTGGAAAAGACAGAGCTTTCTTACTAGTTCATTATCACTTTAGTCTTGACAAGTTACCAGAGGAATGCCTAGACCAAAGGAACTGGATTCTTGTCCATGCAAATCACCTAACACAAAGTGAATGAGTTTAACAGAAGTGGATTATATTTATCATGTCTTTTTTTCTTTCCTTTTGCCTAGGTGTGGTGAAGCCGTGGAGAAAAACAAGCACCTTATTACTGCTGACCAGAGGGAGTATCATCAGGAGCTCAAAAGAAACTACACGAAACTGAAGGAGAACCTTAGGCCCATGATTGAGAGGAAGATTCCAGAGCTGTACAAACCGGTAGTGAAAGTCCACAGCACAAGGTATAGTTAGGGCAGGGTTATCTGTTGTGGCCATACAAAAATATGCTATTTTTTTGCAAGGAAGAAAGGGAGTTTTACTGGCAGCTAAACCCAAGCCAGAATATACACTGCCCTCTCCATTGCTGATTAAAGAAATCTGCTGACTTCCACTGGAGATAATTGTAGGGTTAGCTGTGTTTCTCAAGCTCCACATTCCAGGGGTAGAGGATTTTTGTAATTTTAATGCATCATTAGATAAGACTTCCACCTCACCCTAACAAAGTTCCTGGAAACATCTTGTGATTTCTTCAACCTTTGAAGCCAGGAACGAGATAGAACAAGTATGGCACCATGTGGTCTTAAGCAGCATGGACTGAGTTGTCCTTTCACTACAGGAAACATAATCCTTTTCAGTCACATGACTGAGACAGAAGAGTCTAATGTTCTTTGCTTATGAATATATGCTTCTTCACAACGCCACTGTGCCCGGTGTGGGGTGGGAGGAGAAGAAGAAATGACCACTCTGACCTGCTGACATAGAGCATATTTCAGCTCCTTTTCACAAGACTGATATTTTTTTGATTGTTTTTCATTTTCCAACTTTATTTATTAATCTATTTCATTTCAGGGAATCTTTTCGTAACCACAGTTTTAGGAAATATGATGCCCAGACTTCTTCCCAAAGCACCTAAGAACTAGCTGCTTCAGCCAAGGAAGAGCTTCATGCTGCAAGAAAGAAGTGACGGAGTATTTATTCTACATCTATGAAATCAGAAATCTGTCACAAGACAGCATGTGCGCTTTCTGGATAGCATGCAGAAGAGCATTTACACAAGATCACTGAATGAAAACTAGGGGATAATTCCTAATCAAGCACATACCATGAAGGCTTGGAAAGGAAGGGGATGCTTTTTAGATACTTTTGTATATATTGTACAACAATCACCTAATGCAGAGGGGGGGGACCTTAGAGTGGTCAGTGGCATGAAGTCAGTCATGCATAGGTAACAGACAGAACTTCACGTGGTTTGGTTGAGGTGAATCCAAATAACATGTCTAAGGAATAACGACAAATTCTGTGTTTTTATGGTCCTTTTCCAAGACAGCATTTATCCACGTGCTTTTGGCAATGAAGCACATTCTGCAAGTTAATCACATGCTTAAATATTGTCTTAATGAGGAGGGACATGGTCACCTGCTCAGTGTTCGCTGTGCTAGCGCTCTAGGAAAGGGTAATTTCCTCAGTTTCTGAACAGATCTCTGTCATGGTCCTTAACTGCACGGAGTTCTGCACAAGTTTTCTCAACCAAAGCATGAAAATCAAGAAGTAGTAATAAATAGTTCTTACAGATCTTCTAAATTTTTTCCTAAGTATAGGGACATGCATTATAGCGACTTGACATGCAGTTAGTAATCTGTGACATATGTAGCAGAGCTAACAAGTAATAGTTTAAAAAGAAGATGCTAAGCTATGACTGATTCTTTATTACATAAAGCTCTTATGTAGATAATTTTATCCAAAATTAACTACAGAAGCTCACAATGGGGATTTCCTGCAAATCACTTGGCTAAGGCTTTACTGCTGCTTAAGCGAAATTAGTGCATAATTTATGATACCTAGTACTTGGTATTTTTTGAGTCCTCAGCAAACATCCTACTAAATAACCTTTACAGCACCTCTCTGAAGTACGGAAATGTTATCACAATTTTGCGGATGAGGATGCGGAGAGAGAGGATAAATTAGGACTTTGGCACTCATTTTGGACTTTTGGAACTCCTTCCGTGAGGCAGTGGAAGAGCTACAATTTTTATTGTAACTATGCTTACCACATAATGTTAGTATTTTGAAACAAAGATCCACGAAAACGTCTTACATATTACTTCTTCTATGCCACCTCTTCAATGTTTTGGAAATTATACTTTAATGTTGATTAAAGCAACCAATTCCATTTGCCCAAGCACTGAATTTAATGTTAAAATTCAAGGAAATTTTTTCCTTTGTACTTCATTTTAAAAAGTTACAGTGAACTTTCTCAGAGCTGATGCCATATGTTTCTAAAGGCAAAGCCTCTTTGCTCCAAAAGTGTAAGGGAGATTGAGGCTGTTGGCTTTTAGTGGAAACATTTTGACTTTTTACAGTCACCTGCAGCCTTGCCGTTTGATAATATGAATATTCCAAGTGCTTCCTTGATACTTGTATCATATTTTCAATGTGCTTTGTAGAAGATCCGCATGGATGATCAAACAAGATGAGATGTGGAAGTAGGTGAAATAAACCCTGTAGTTACACAGAACTTGGGAGTGTAAGAAAATAATTTCCTTCCTCACTCATTGTATTATTAAATGAAATAATCAGGAATAAGTACTCCCTGATTTTGAAGTGAACACATCCAAAGTACATAAGCAAATGGTGTAAAAAACTCAAAGCAAAAGATGCCTCTATGTCAGAGTGGCTTCTCTATATTCAAGTTGCTCTGAAACAATTCTAGATTGAAAAGATTACTAATTTCCCAAAGTTTTGAAGCTATGAGATCTCTGCCTATCAGAACCTAGCCCCTTATCTGTTTTTTTACTGCTAGTTGAGGATAAAGGTCAGAATACTGTCATCTATCAACCCCACAATTCAACCTCGCTGTTTACAAGATACTTATCCTTTACAGCCTAACCAACAGAAACCTCAGGTAAACAAAACCCCTTACAGGTGTACAATAAACTAGTAATGAAGTAATGAACTGGTTCCTTGAATTGAAGTAATACTCAGGATAATATGAATACTGATGGACTCTTCACTCCCATTTTACAAGCTGAGCACCTTGCAATCAGATGGCCAGTCTTGCCCCCAGTTTGCATTTCACGTCCCTTGTAAATGGAACGTGGCTTGTACATTTCTTTCAAGAGCTGAACTATGTGAAGCAAACTTTCTATCTTAGGATATTCCGTTTTGCAATAAAGCAACTGTTAAACAGCATATTTCGAAGTGCCTTTGTGTTGCATCTTATACCTCAATAGAATAGAGCTGGAAAGAAAATTTCAGTAGGAACAACATTTTCTAATAGAAGCACCATTCAGCAAAAAATATAAAGATTTGGGCAGAGGATGTGTTTGTCTGTCTTTAGGACAAATTGTGCCTGTTGCAGGGATTACAAGCAACAAGTTGCTTCCCAGCTTCTGTTTTTCATTCAGTGTTACGTGAAAAATGTCAGTGGGAAGCTCAGTGACAGTAGTGCCCTCACTACTTCCTCTGGGCTGTAGCTGTAGAGCAGAAATATGCCTGATTCCTGAACTCACCATCTGGGTGATTTAAGACTAGGGAAAGTTTTGTGTGTCCAGACTAGGTAGGTCCAGGGCTAAACTGCTGAGGCTGTCAAAGGGGAACCAGCAGGTGAGCACTACACCATCCTAGACATTTGGCTGGGAATTCACCAGAGCTCCTTCACTCCTTGCATTTACCACCAGCAAGCACCAGCTTTTAGGAGCACGGTGCTGAATTTGGCACAGGAATCCTCTAGCTCAGCAGGAGTTGACCACGTCAGCCATGCCCTGTCCTGCGGCAGCACACAGGTGGCAAGGCAGTGACCAGCAGCCTCAGGTCTGCGCACAGCCCCACTGCCACAGGAGAGCACGCCCGATCCAGACCGGGTGTCAGCACACACTTGCACATCAGGCAGATGTAAGGAGTCCGTGCTGGCTATGAGAAGGCAGCAATAATGCCTGGAAGTACAAATGTCAGCGCGTTTTGAAAACATTTGAACGTTGAGGTAGCTGCTTTTGGTCAGCACTACAAATCCTACATGGGCAGCCCTAATGCTGGATTTCCTGGTTTGCAGAACAGCATCTATACAGGGAGCACACCTTTCATGCTACTTGAAAGAAACCATGACATTGAGAGGTGATGGACTGAACAGGCACAGCTATGAGTAGGAGTAGCCACACTTGTGCCAGCTACAGAGAAAAGCAGTGTTGTCACTTAAAATTGGCAGGTCTGGGTTACTTGACCTCTCCTGGGAAGCTGAATGCTTTCTCATTATGTTTCCCACCAATTGTGAAGGCTTGGAAAAGCAAAAGCAAACATTTAAACTCTTTTTTTGTTGTTTTTCTTTTTGTCTGTTGGAAGTATCATTGCCTCAAATATTTCAAAAAGGGCAATTAAAGCTTAGCAGACAGCCTGACACAGAGCCAGCTAGGATGCTTTCAGGTATTTCAATCTCTCAAAGCAATGGTTCTTATGAAAATAATACTGTTTTACTGGAGTTTACTGCACTACAGTGCTGATGCCTTCTGGTAGAGGGGAACACGTACAAGCAGTATTCATAGGGTGTTGCCTTTAGTGCTGAATTTGGGAGTGGGGTAGTTTGGGGAGTTGCTTGGCTGACTATGTTCTAACCATCTTTTAAATGGGTTAAACAGAGTGATTAAAAAATAACCAAGAGGTCTTGAATAAGGCATCTCAGGTTGGGTAATGCTCCAGTCTAATCAGTGCACTGAAAGGAGAAGGGGCCCCCATGGGAAAAGTCCTTTTTGATTACATGAATACAGACAATGCACTCTCACAGTAGAACCCAGTTAGTGTTTTGGAAAGTTACAGTACATTTTGGCATTCATTGAGCACTTCACATAGTGTATTGAATATGTTTCTGTGACTCCTTATGTTCTTACTGAGGGATTGGTTTAAATTACTCATTTTCATTACAAACCAGACTGTTTTGCAAGTGTTCAAGAATTAAAAAACTAACCTTGAAGAAGTTTTTTGCAAACAATGTTGTCCCTCAATATTGGTCAGTCAAAAATCCTGAAAATATCAAACTAAGTGTTTTGCTGATCAAACCAAACAAACTAAAACCCTGAAGATGCTCAATAGTAACTTTTATCAGAATAATTTAGAAAGCCTTGAACATTTTGTTCAGCTTGGCTGTTCTAAGCAATTTGATGCTTTGCACCCCTCAAAACAAAATTTTCTCCTTAGAAAAAAAAAAATTGAATTTTACTTTTTTTTTTAAGTCTCCCTTAATGGATTTAAAAGATACCTAAATCACCAGACACCTTTTTTCTGTGTTCATTTAGGACTATGTCTTGTTCCAGAAAAAAGGTTTTTCACTATCAGGCTCTATTCATGGAGTATTTCTAAACATGCAACTATTAATAGGATGCAAATTACAAAAGGAAATTAAATAACCAAAGGGACAAGGTGTTCCAGCTGGATGGCAAGAGGACTATGTCTTGTGCATTTAATAAACACCTGCAAAACAACTGGAAGGGAAGATTTCCTATCACACATTTCTGATTTCCCCAAATGTGAACATCTGTGCAAATTTCTTTTCCCCAAGAAGAGCTCAGTGGAAACAAACAAACCAACAAACAAACAAATGCAAGCTTAGCACTGCTGATACATCTAGAATTTGAAAGTGCCAGAAAGCTATCTTAAAACCTTAAGAACCTCAAGCAAACAACTGTTTCTGGACTTAATACATAGTGAAGAAAGAAGTATGGACAATACCCCATCCCTTCCTTTATTTGCAGGTCAGCTTTTAGAGAGATGAACAGTCCCTTCTCAGGTATCAAAGAAAGGCTGGAAGTGCTCCAAAGGAGTGTGCTCCTTTTTGAGTTAAGGCATAAAATCCCAGGCTCAAATCTAAACCCTTGAGGAGGCATTTTTCCCAGGGGAAGAAAATGAAGGGGAAGGGAAGGGGAAGGGGAAAGGGAAGGGGAAGGGGAACGGGCTGATAGCAAGAACAATGTTACAAAAATTAAGTTGCTAGCACTTGCCTCAGAGGCTGGAGATTTCTTGGCAGCCTGGAAGGATGGCATCTTCACTGTACTTCATACTGCCAGCTTTTAACATTGGGAGAATAATATTGAATCAACAGTGTCTAAAAGATTTCAAAGAGGTTGGTTTATGTAAGAGGCTTCAACCATTGATTGAATTAGGAAGAGCAAAACTCCTGTAATCTGTGGCAGGTTAAAGAGCATACAGGACTGTGTAAAAAGGATTGCTCAGCTCAGGTTGTAGGGAAACCCAGTTGCCCCCAAGGCCTGCTGCAGCCTAGGACAAAGGCTGCAGCTGGGTGAAAGAAATCCATCCATTAATAAGCAATCAGAGAGGAAAAGATCAAAAACCCAACACACTGCTGGGAACAAAGGAAGCAGTTCTTTAAAAGGGCAAGGTAAATTGCTGAATGCATCTCACTTTCTAGACCATGTGGGACACTCAGCACCAAACTGAGGACTGTTGTGCACTAATGGCAGCTCTCAGGCAAAAAGTAATCACAAAATATTTAAACAAATACATAAAATAGGGAAAAGTCTATTTTTCTTTTCCTGATAAAAATATTCTTAGGTTTTGTGGGGCTTTTGTGGATTTGGTGGGCTGGGTTTGTTTGTTTGTTTTGTTGTTTATGTGGGTTTTGGTTTGTTTCACTTTGTTTTGATTTTTTTAATGCTGACTTCCTGGATTTTGCTAGTTTCCACCAAGAACTGGGAAACTGCAAAAGCAACAAACAAAAGGCACATGCTTTCTCATCCCTCCGTTGAAGGAGGCAGAATAAACATTGGGATTGCTGCTTCCAGGGGAGGATTCAGGCTCTTTAGGAGTGACATGGCCCTGCACATCTCCTGCAGTAATGGGTGCCAAGAGTGACCACTTGTTCCACATCCCCTGCACAAAAGGGGTGCTGTGGATGGAAATTATATAGCTTGGAAATAAATTCATAATCAGGCGTAGTTTGAAGAAACACAGGGAACTGCAGCATGTCCCATTATTTCCACTAGTTTTGGTTCACAGATAATTTTCTCCATGACTAATTGATGGAGGATGCACCCCAAATGTACCCCCCAGTGGCTCTGCAGTTCTGGGATCCTGCTCACAAGGCAAGCACCGTCACTGGGGCACCGGCCCTGCAGCATCAGCTGCTGTGAGAGCACTCAGAGTGTTTCAATGGTGGAGAAAATCTTCCTAGAAAGGCTGTCTGAGCCTTCCTACAATGCTGGTCATTCCCACAGCCTGGTAAGGAAAAGCATTTAACATAAGGTACTTGTGGTTGCAAAACTGGAACTTGTTTAATCCTCTGTTTAACTTCAGCATTGTCTTTTGAACAGTTCCCATCCCTGCTCTCCCTGACTGCTGTAAGTCATTCCCTGCCCAAGATCCCTTTACCTGACTGCTGTGAACCTATGTGTGGTTTGAGTAGGACAGTTCAGTGTAGAGCGGAGTGTCCACAAAAGTGGTGGAGTGGCTCACAGCTCCGCAGGCATGGCTGCAGGGGCACACTGGGAACAAGGACCATGCAGGAGAGCTGGGACATGCCAGCACGGGACACTGACAACAGCTGCTCAATGCCACTGCTTGGAAGGAGGGCAGAAAGCTGCCCAAACTCAAGAAGTCATTTGGGGATTAACTTATTTTTTTGAATCCTCAGCAGTGGCATGAATAAAGTACCAAAGTGCATTCCCTGCATCCAGGGAGAACTACACACCATGTATTAAAAACTGTGACTCTCCATGTGTTCCAGGGTGGTCTGAGACAGTGAGAGGATACCTGAAACAGTGAAAGGATACCTGTGTCCAAACAACAACTGCCAGGTCCCAGCTGAAGCATCTGGCTACCAAAAATAAAGAAATGGTTTCGTTTAATGGATGAATCTGTACTTACTGTCTGTGCCACGTTGTGTTGTCAGTAGGTAGAAGGCTGAAGGCTTACACTGCTAGTCACGAGTTCACTGAAACACAAATAACAGTGTTATTACACCAGGCATGCTGCACCCCTGCTGCTGCAACAGCCAGTGTTGGATGCTTCAGGATGAGAAATCTCTGTGAGTTATGAGAGAGGATCTACACCCACAACCAGTGCTATAAAGCACAGATTAATCAGCATGGCATGCATTCGAAGAACAGATAAAAACTGTCCCCAGTCTCTGCAAAGCAGCTGCACACTAATGTCTTCAAAACAGGAAAAAAACACCTGTGGTCTTCTTCAGCTTGATCTCCAGTCAAGGTGAGACCTTTAGTGTTGAGAGCCGTCATTAAATGACCATCAGATGGGTCCCTATTTAAGTCAGTCAGCAGGTGAGAAAGAAGATGGCTCCACCACCCTTCTCAACAAAATGCCCAAGTACATAAAGTTGTTTCTTGCATTTTTACAGTTAAGGCCCTAAATATCCTGATCCTATTTCTTTAAATAATATACCATGCCTCTAAGTTAAAATCCTCTCATGAATTTGGAACTAGAATGAAGGTTGAGAAACCCCATTCTAAGAGGAGAGTTGTCTAATGAATTTGACAAAATCAAATCATGATCATAGGAATCAAATCATCATTTGTACAAAGTAACAAATCTGTCTGTGCAGAAGAGCAGTCCTTGCTGGCCCAATTCTTGCACAGAGCACATTTTAATATGAGAATCTGCAGTGTATAAACATAGAAAACTCCAAATGCCTTGTATGTAAAATGTAGAGTTCCTTCGAAGTATGCCTCAGGACTTACCTATATCCTGCTGTGGAGCCAAAATGAAGGAGAAACTCCTCCAATGACCCACACATCAGGGAAACAAATGCTGGGGTAATGTGTTTCTTCATTCTGCCATTCCTTGGGTTGAACACGCACAAATTTAGGATTGCATCAAATGAGTCTAATTTCGGGAGTTGATTTTATAAATTTCTTGTTCCAGCAAGAAATTGCCAATGGTTTTTCTGTCCTGCCTTTTTCCTACAGTTATTGCTTTTGCCTTTTACTATAGGTCTCCAGTTTGCTGTTGGGGTGCTATAAAATGTTTCCTCCCTGCCCTGGCATGTAAGACAGGTATCCTGTGAATATCCAACCTCATTCAGGCCAACTCTGCCTCTCACAAACTGTTATGCAGACCTGCTCATCTCCCCCAGCACACGCATCCAAATAGACCTTTGGTGATAATTTTATGCTTTGGCATGATTCTCCAGTGTAGTTCAAAACCCCAGTTGCTCTATGCACATATCCATTAAGGAAATTATTCTATTAATCTCTCAGATGAATCGTGACAGACATCAAGTCCAAGTAAGGCCTTTTGCAGAGACTGACCTTGGTTGTACAACTTCATTGTATTGATGATACAACTACATTAAACTGCAGTGGCCTCCTTGCCCTGCTCAAAAATAAAGGTCTGGGAGCTCTGGGGAATCAAGTTTTGGGGCTCGAGTACTGAAGAGCTGGCCAGAGTAGCGACCCATGCACCGATACGATTTGAGCATCGTTCTCCGCTTTATTGTTTAACTATACAAGCTGATATCTACTTTGCAAAGATTCACACCCAGTCCCTCTAGACAGCCTCAAATCCGCGGGGGAGCCGACCAGTGTATTGCTTTGCCAAGGACTTTCAGGGGTGCCTGCAGCCAGGTGTCTTCCAGGCTTGCCTGCAGCCAGGGGCCAGTTCAGGGGTTTTTCCTCAGCAACCCTGGGTTGTCCAATTTTTCCAGGGGTATCATATGCCCCTGTTCCACAAGGAATCGCTCTACACATCCCCCATTTTCTTTTTGGGCAACCCAGGCCTGGTCGATGATCTTTCGCAGCCCCGCTTTAATGCCAGAAAAAATGCACCCAAATACTATTAAGCCTAATATAACTACAAATAGCAATCGGCAGCCTTCTACTACCAAGGTACACAGCCATCCGGTGATACCCAGACCCTTAAGCCAATCTCCAGTAGGGTTGTCTGTCTCCCGAAGGTTGTGCAGGCCCCTCTGGAAGTCAGAAAGGTGCTTGTGAATTGAGACAGAGTGGTCAGAAAGATCCATACAGCACATACCTTGGAAACCTTCACAGCTGTGGCCGTGGGCTCATAGTAGAAAATCAGTGACTGCCCTATTTTGTAATACTGCCTGCCTAACACTAGTAACACCTGCGCTTAGCTCGTCAAGCATCTGCGAAGTTATGTTTAGCTCATCCCTCGCCCAGCAAGCAAGTTTATGTAATGTTGCGTGCGCCCTAGCTGCTGAAGCACCAGCATGAAAACATAGATGCTAGCCAAATTGTACTACCACTCCAAAAGATGGGCTCTTCATTCTTTTTACATTTGAGTTCATGGATTGAACGCCGCACCCTGGTTTCAGTGCGGTGGGTGATATTTAAGAGTTGATGTAGGTTTGGATGGAACAGGGTGAGTTTCCCTAAGTAGCACAGTCCCCCATGTGGGCTGGAGGGAACCCCGTTCCACACGTGGTCCCCACATATTAAGAACATATCACTGGGGAGGCGTTTCGGGGCTTGACCCGTGAGGTTGATTCAGTAGTAAATTGCTTCGGACTCATAGTTTCTCAGAAACCAGTCTGCAAGAGGGTCAACAGTGGCCTGAAGGCGCCTATTAACATTTAATTGACTGGTAGTAGGAGGCTCGAATGTCATGTAACCATCCCCAGTTTGGTTTGTGGAACCCACTAGATCTAACTCTTCTGGTATTCCCATGGTGACATTGATATTTTCAAGAATGCACCTTGCCAGCAGGCATGCTGCTGCGCAGGCTTGAGTCCGACCAGCCCTGAACAATTGCCATTGCCTGTGGCGTTCCCTATCAGGGAGCTGTTGTCTAGCATCCCCCGGAAGTCTTGCGGGTTAAAATATGGGACCCCAATTAAGCAGGTGCAAAATGGGCCCCCTGGCGTGGCTAGGCTCAGACACATGGAGTCTTGCCCTGTTAAATCAGCTAGGGTGACCCACATGTTTTGTCTCTTTTGGATTGCTCTCAACATTGCGTGGGACCTGGTTAGGATGCTACGAGAAGCAAACCTCTCAGAATGTTTGTGGGCCCAGCGCTGCTTTGTCGCTTCCCAGTGCTCGGGGGCCACCACATGCTGCCGCAGGACACGAACCTGTGTGCTACACTCTCACCCTAACACTGCCACACTCCGTACTGCCTTCACTTGGTCTAAATGGGCAGACAGCCGATCAGAGATGTCCACCAATGCCCTTTTCTCAAGACAGTCAAAAACAATTCCCCACTCTACCTCTGTGTCTGGTGCTATACCCAAGAATTTATACAACTCCCCTTCTTGGTTCCGCCTTCAATCACGGTCCGCACAAGGCGGGCACATATATCACCCTCTTTTTAACGTTAGCTTGTGTGTCCAGAGGGTCTGCCGACAACCACCGCAAGTCACTAGCAACCACTGAGGGCAGCTGTTACATTCGCCACAGGGTCTCGCTATTTTCCCCACTACAGAGAGTGGTGGACCAGGCAAGTTCTCAGCCCCCTCACTCAGCCATGTCTGCAGCCTCTCCCAAGGCTTCTTGGGATGGGGGTCCCAGTGTTCCAGCTGTTGTAGTAGTGGCGTCACTTTACTCAGGAGCCGATGCTGACTGCGCCTTCTTGCTTCAGGGTCCTGCATGCGTACCACGGCACCACTTGCTGGGCACCCACAGCAGTCCCTCTGGGGAGGAAACACACATATATCCTCGGCCGTTAAATAGCCAGCACTGGGCTGGGACCTTCCCACAACCCCGTTCGAGGGTTACGGTACAAAACACTTATTCCTGGAAGAGCTCGCTCGATTCCCCTACCAACTGTCTGATGATGGACTGCCACTGGAGGCTCCTCCCTATCCCTGGCCAGAGAGAGGAAGTTCAACGTAAACAGCACTTTGCTTAGCCATTTATTTGGTTCCATCTCTTCCCCTTTCTGTTGGCCCAGATATTCTTTTAGTGTACAATGGGCTCTCTCTACCACTGCCTGACCAGTGGGCGAGTGTGGGATCCCCGTGATATGTTCTACCTCCAACTGCTGCATAAATCTGGCTAGGCGACTGCTGGTGTATGCTGGCCCATTGTCCACTTTGATCTTTTTGGGTACCCCCATTACTGCAAAGCAAGAGAGCAGATGCCGCTCCACATGCAATGCCTTCTCTCCTGTCTGAGCGGTAGCCCATAGGAAGTGTGAAAAAGTGTCAATTGTTACATGGACATAGCGCTGTCGGCCGAACTCAGGGACGTGAGTGACGTCCATTTGCCAGAGCTTGAGGGCTTTCAAACCCTTGGTGTTAACCCCCACTCCCAACCCAGGGCTGTGATGGCTACAGCGGGGACCAGCCTGCACTGTGCCTTTCGCTTCTATCAGCGGGATCCTAAACTGTCTCTGCAGGGATTTTGCGTTTTGGTGGAACAAATCATGGCTACATCTGGCTTGCTCAAAAGTGTTCACAGGCAGGAGATGCACTATGGGGGCACAGGTCACCGCCTCGTCTGCACAGGCATTGCCCTCTCCCAGCCCAGTGTTCCACTGGTGGCTCCGAGCGTGCAGGATACAGTAGGGGTGTGTCCGTTGTTGCAGGATGTGCCGCAATGTAATGAGCAGTCTGCCCAGATGTTCGTTGCTGGTATGCCGGATTTCTGCATCATGGATCCATTGGGCTACTCCAACGACATATAGGGCATCGCTGACTACATTCACCAGTTCCTTTGACCACTGTTGTAAGGCCCATATCACGGCACGCAGTTCGAGTGTTTGCAGGCTGTCGGCCAGTTCTCCCGCTATGACATGAGTCTTCCAGCGGTCATTCTCTTTCCACGCACAGGTGGCCCGCTTCATCTTCCTCCCCGCATCCGTGAACACTGTGCACCCTAGTACTGGCCATTCTACATTCAGCGGGCGGTCCAGCCACTCATAGCGCCCCAGCAACTGCCCCAGCCTTCCCTGTGGATGCTTGTTATGGACCACGCCGGTGAATCCGAGCAGAGCTTCTTGCAGTACCTCCGCATGGCGTAGCATCCACTCCAAGTCCCCTGTTCGGACTGGTATACTGATGTCCTCTGCCTCCCTGCTGTCCAACTCCACCACTCGGTAGTGACTCTTTCGGATTAAAAGCGCCACCATCTCTACCCTGGACTGCAGTCTGAAGTGTGGCTTAGTCGGTGGGAAGATCCATTTGAGAATCCAGATGTCCTCCCCCTCTTTGTTTTGCCATTGGTGGATGATGGCATGTGAACCTGCTGCACCGATCAGGGTGATGAGGATGGCGAGTGGGACTCCTTCTTCTCTGGGTGACACCCATGCGTGCTGCAGCTTATCTGCGACCTTGGCGAGAGCTGCTGCTTGGTCTGGGGAGCATTCTCGAGGCTCGGCAGCATTCGTCCCATGCAGCCATGGCAGGAAGGGGGCGAGGTCGGCGTTCATGATTCCCGCGACTCTGCAGATCTCCTAGCAGCCATTGCGCATCGTGGAGCATGGAGATTTCTGTGTTTAGCTCCATCTTTTGGGGCCTAACTTGCGATTCTGATATGAGCCAGCCCAGGTGCAGTCTGCTGGATCTTCTTGGGGGCAATCTCTAATCCAGTCTCACACAGTTGCTCTCTGACCCATTGCATCTCTTTATCTGGGAACTCTTTAGCAGGATGTCATCCATGTAACGGTAGATGAGTGCTTCTGCGTAGTGTCGTTGAATCAGACGTAGTGCCCAGTCAACATATAGCTGACACAGGGTGGGGGAATTTTTCATCCCCTGGGGCAGGACAACCCACTCGTAGAGCTTAGTAGGCTCACTGTGATTCTTTGTGGGCACTGTAAAGGCAAAACGTTCTGTGTCCTTTGGATGCAGTGGGATTGTGAAAAAGCAGTCCTTTAAGTCAATTACAGTGATTTGCCATCCCGCTGGGACCATTGTAGGAGCTGGTAGCCCAGGTTGCAGCGCCCCCATAGTTTGCATGCGCGCATTCACTTGGCAAAGGTCATGAAGGAGGTGCCATTTTCCTGACCTCTGTGGGATCACAAAGATGGGGGTGTGGCATGGGCTGACCGAAGGCTTGATGTGTCCTGCCGCTAGCTGTTCTGCAACAAGCTGTTCTACTATCTTCAGCCTTTTGTCTGTTACCGGCCACTGCTCGACCCAGACAGAGTCATCTGTTAACCAGGTGAGAGCCCATATGGGCGGCTGATCGGCAGCGGCTATCAGCATAAATGCTGGTCTGTGGTGAGCACAAGGCCTAGCTGTGCAAGGATGTCACGTCCGATCAGGCCTTGCAGGGTCTGAGGCAGCTCCATAACATAGGGGCGACACACAATGGTTTGATTGTCCTCAAACTCTAGGGTAATTGGGGTTGCACTTACTTGGGGAATTTGTGTTCCCCCCACCCCTACCAGCATGGCTGCTGGTTTTTCCAGTCCCCAACCAGGTGGCCATACTGCTTGGTTAATTATGGTAACGTCGGCCTCTGTGTCGAAAAGCTGTATTTTGATGGCTTCTGCCCCCCTTCGCAGGATCACTTGCTGCTGAGGTCTCTGGGCCAGGTTCAACGTCCAAAACACGTCAAACCCAGAGGACCCAAAAGTGTGGTCTCAGCAGACATTGTTGTTGCTGGTCCCTCCGTTGGTCATTAGGGGAATGGGGACAATTTGGGCAATGGGACTGCCCTGCAGGATAGTCACGGGTGGTTGCAGTGCGTAGGCCATGATCTTAATTTCGCTGGTGTAGTCGGCGTCGATGACTCCAGGGAGCACTATTACTCCCTGCCGGCTGGTTGATGACCGCCCCACGAGTAGGCCACCCAGACGAGGGCTGTCTGATGACAGGGGGCCCTTGGCTGTGGTCAGGATCAGGGTGACCTGGTGGTTCATCAGTGTGACTTCTATTGAGGTTGCCACGTCCACTCCGAGGCTCCCTCAGGTGGCTGGCTGGTTCCGGTGAAGGAAACCATCGGGGTTGCACTCGACTCGTGGCTCTTTGGGGCGCTCACTTGTGTCCTGGTGTGTGGCCCCACCATGCTGCACTGGCCATTTCCCGCATGGCGGCATGCTATGGTGGCATGGGCGCCAGAATTGCAGTTGTGGCACCACGCTGTTTTCCAGCAAGTACGCCTCAGGTGCCCCTCTTCACCGCATCGGAAACAGGGTACTCTGCCTGTCTGGGGACCAGGAGGTGGGCCAGCGTCCTTTGCCCTCTTTTTTCTTTGCGCCCCTCCGGTCAGTGCTGTGGCGATGACTTGTCCCTGTTTTTGCAAGACATTCTGCAGTGTTGCAGTAAATGCAACTGTTTGAGACAACTGCTCTGCACGGCTAGCACGCACAAGCATCTCATCCACTCCTGCTCCCTGGGGCAGTGTAGCAAGAATCGTCTCAGTTTGCCTATTAGCATTTTCAAAGGCAAGGGTCTGGAACATTTTCTCTTGGAGCTCTTTGGAGAGCTCAGTTGCGTCCTTCAAGGCTGCTGACAGACGGTCAATGAACTGACCATATGCCTCCGACAGCCCCTGCTGGACTGCTGCATACAGAGGAGACTTCTTCTTTTCAGGTACTGACAACAAGGCTTTATGGGCAAGAGTCTGTGACAACTGATGAATGATTGTGGGCATGGTCAGTTGCATCACTGTCGCTCCAAAAGCCCCGCTCCCAGTTAGCGTGTCAGCTTGGATCGCATACAGTGGGTCTTGCGTATCACCGTGGTGTTTGCCAGCTTCTTCTTGTGCTAGCCGCTTCCACGTTCGCTCCTAGAGCAGGAACTATGAAGGGATTAACAACAATTGTGTGATGCTGATGCAATTATTAGGATACAGGACATCTGCTGTAAAGATAAACTGCAGGATGCTCCGTGTAGCTTCGGACCGTAAGCCATGCATGGTGACCGTTTGCTTTCCTTGCTGCAAGAGCTTCCAGTCATGGGGTTCCCACTTTGCAGTGTCCCCCTGTACCAGTACAGGGCAGGCCAGGGCATCTATGGCTTGCCAATCTCCTTCAATGATTGCATTACAGACAACTCTATTCCATCTCCTTCACAATGGGTTAGTCCTCACCATCAGGGCTGATGGAGGCGATGGCTGCACCTCCTCTTGAGGGAATGGAAGGGCCATAGGCACTGTGCCCGGTTCTCCTGACAGGAATGTAGGAGCTCTGGTGGCCGTCTTGACCGGTGGGTCCACGGGACGCCACAGTGCTGATGGTGTGGTTTCGCAAGCCTTAGACTCCAGCGCGTCCTGACGCATAGACAATTCAGCAAGCTTCTTCATTAATTCATGCATCATCTCTCGGTGCTTCTCCTCCTCTTGGGGCTGACCCCCGGCAGCCCTGGCTGGCTCTGGCTCTGCGGGTGACAAAGCCATAGAGGCTGCTTCGCAGTCAGACAATGATCCGCTGTCCGGCAGAGGGGGATGACGCACTGCCGTTTTCGGCCGGGAGCTAGGACTGCTCGTTTCTCCTCTGCTCGCCTGCGCCCTGCCCCCAGGGTCGGGAGCCTGAGCTTCCACCTTTGCAACCATTTCTCCCTCAGACTTCGGAGGGATAACTTCCTTCCCTGCCGGGTCCAGCAGCTCCCGCAGCGAGCAGACGGGTGCTGCTGTTCTCCTCATAGGTCTACCCGCGGTCAGCCCGAAGAATTGTGCAATCCTGGACTCCGACCTGGTCTCCGGCCGCCGCTCCGTGAGACCCCTGTCTCTTTCCTTTCCGGGGCCACCACCCCCCAGGGCTTCCATGGCCACCGTGGCCACCTTCCTCTCTGCTTTCATTTCTTCGAGGGTGTTAGTCACGGCTCTCCAAGTTAATCCGAGAGCTTTAGCTTCTTTACCTTCCTTTCCACCCTCAATCATGGACAGCCACAGTCTGTTTCCAACTTCCCACCACTCTTTGGTCGAGGACAAAAGCGAAGTGCATTTCAAAAACCCTGTTCCCGGGCCCACGTAATAAGGGCATAAAGATCTCGATCTTTTACAGTCTCGCCTCTCTTAGAGAGGATACTGGCTAGGAGACGAGTGCCAGCCTTGTATTCCATAGCTTCTTACCTGCAGGGGCTTGCTTGGCCGCGCGAGCTCTGGTCTCTGGCTCCGCTCAACTTTTTTGCCGGGACACTCCCACTCTAGCCCTCCAGGCTCCTCACCATCCTTGTGATGATTCGGAGTCTTGCTGCATCTAAGCGAAACGCATTTAAGCGAAAACCAAACCGCACTTAAGTGAAAAAAAAAAAAAATCACTCAAGTCCCTGTTCGGGCGCCAGGTTTTGGGGCTCGAGTACTGAAGAGCTGGCCAGAGTAGCAATCCATGCACCGATACGATTTGAGCATTGTTCTCCTCTTTATTGTTTAACTATACAAGCTGATATCTACTTTGCAAAGATTCACACCCAGTCCCTCTAGACAGCCTCAAATCCGCGGGGGAGCCGACCAGTGTATTGCTTTGCCAAGGACTTTCAGGGGTGCCTGCAGCCAGGTGTCTTCCAGGCTTGCCTGCAGTCAGGGGCCAGTTCAGGGGTTTTTCCTCAGCAACCCTGGGTTGTCCAATTTTTCCAGGGGTATCATATGCCCCTGTTCCACAAGGAATCCCTCTACAATCAAGCATTCCTTAAAATACTTCAGGGAATAAAAGTTTGGTGGCAACTTTTTCCTCTGTCTTATTAGAGTTGCTCAAACCTTGCGGGGCATATTTTGACACTGTTTCTCCAAAGATAAGGGGAAAGGGAAGTGCTGCATTTCATCTAGTAAATGATTTCTGGAGTTGCATTCCTGTGCATTCATGCACAAATCAAGAACACGGTTCTGCCTCAAATATCCATAGGCCTAATGGTGAGATCCAAGACAATCAGCAACAGCAATACATACCCTCCAGCACTGAAATGCTGATAATGGAAAATCAGGTGCACTGCTGCATTCTTTCATTTCATTCTGGACTCTCAGGCAAGCATATGGTATTTCTTCCCTGCTGCCACTGATGTCAGCCCTGAACCAGGGCAGAAGAAATGGCCTGCCCTCTTTAGTGTTTGTATAACATCTCTCCTTTGCAGATGGGGCTCTGCAGAAACCAGCCATGCAGTATGAATTGCCAGGGGGACCCATGCTGGGAAAAGAGAGACAGAATGTGCATCTGCCAAAACTGCTGCATCTCTAAAAGCAAGTCAGAATGGCAGATGCACAAGAGAGAAAAAGCTGGGCTTTTACAGGCTTGCAGTGGAGAGGATTACTCTGCCTCTGAGCTGCCATGCCGACTGTGTGGGGTCATTCCCACCAGTGCAGTGCCTTACCCCTGCTTTCCACTGTGCTGTGCAGAATATTCAGGACAGCAAAGGTCCAGTATTTTTTAAATAGGGTTTTATTTAATTCATCCAGCTTTGGCATTGGCAGCTGCTTGGCAATTGTCAGCACTTCAAAGTGTCCTTCAGAGGCAGAGGTGCACCTGAGGCCTCAGAGGGGGGATACTCCAGCAGCACAGCCCTGCCATGTTCAGCCCCTCTCTGTGTGACACACCACAAAGGCAGGGAGGAATTGGGGGGCAGGGGTGGTAGGGTCACTGTGTTCTGGTCATGCTTAGGCAGGTGCTTGAATGCCACTTCCTACATGCCAAGTCATCCTTTGGGGTAAAAAAAAATATGTGGTTTTTTCAGGTAAGCGGTATTTCTAGAATAGCCAAAATAAGGCATGGGAAAGCATTACCATTTCCTATGGAAAGAACATTTCAACTTTTTGTTTTGTTTGGCAAAATCAGAATTATTCCTTTTATAAAATTTTCATTGTATAGATTCGTTTATACGTCAGGGCTGTTTCCACTAACACAACAAAACAAATGAAGTTTGCTGTGGCTTCAGGGGCTTCCCTGGAGCTGTGAGCCTTGTGGAACTGACAGCATCCAATTTTCTGAGGTTGGAGAAAGGTGGGAGAAGGGAAATCATGCAATTTATGAGTTAGTGTGCTGAGGAGCTGCTTGCTGTGGAGCCACAGACATATATTGCAGTTTGAGGACGACCTAAGGCAACCCATCTAGGAGAACTGTGGCCTCTCATGCTCCTCTACAGTGGCAGCAAAGCAAAAACTTTCTGCCAGATACAGCAGCAGAGGGAATGTCTGATCCCCCTTCTTTCCACATGTTCACACAGGCCACGGGCCACAGCTGGGAACAGGGTTGATGCAACCTGCCTCTAAGTTTAGCCCCCAGATCACCTACACTCAGGTGCACTTGCAGCACAGAGGATGCTAATGGGGCTGACCCAGTGGCTCCTGAGTAAGCTGTGTGGGATGTCCAACACAAAACAGGTTTCAGGCATGGGAAATGTTAAAACCCAGAAGGACGGGGCTTGAGAGTCCATGGGAACTCACTCTGCCTGAGCTTCTGCTCAATGCACTGCAGAAGGGCAGGATGATTTCTCTTAAGTTCTTCTTGTTTTGAACATATGCTCTATGTGTGCATAGGGTTTATCTGTATTGTGAGCACCCTGAAATCTCTGTTAAAGCATACCACAATGTTTATCTGGACCAGATCATGGAAAAAAAACCGATGTGTTCTCTCTCTTCAAAGTATTACCTTTACTTACTACCAGACATGCCACTTATGATTTCCTACTCACAGACATGGGGCATCTGGCTTTTTGATGGAAATAGGTGGGTTTGGGCATTTTAGGGGTGGTAGGGGCTTTTTTTTCCTAAATGTTCACTAGTCCAGACTTCCTACCTGGCAGAGCAGATCTGAAATCAAGAACACCCCAGGGAGCTAGAAAAGCCCTGCAAAAGCACCTATTCGCCTCAGTGTCTCTTGCTGGTGCATAGGCTGAGCAAGGCAAACACTCACTCCCACAGCCCCGGGTGATGGTGGGAGCTGCACAGGCAACTCTGACGGTGACAAGGCCAGTGCCAGTACCCAGCTGGGAAGGAGCAGCCTACTCCCCATGGATCACACCTGTGAAAGAGTAACAACACAATGACATCTTCATCCCCCGTTGTCCTTGAGGCTTTGGCTGGGCTAATTTAGAGAGAGACAAGTTTCTCTCTTTGGTGCTCTACAGGGTGGAATCTACGTCCCCTCTCCCAGCCTTCCCTATATATATGTGCTGGGCAGATGGAGCAGATTGGCAGGTGCTCACTGGCCCTCCTCACTTTGGGCTCCCTTATACACCCCTCTGCCCTATTTGGCAGATCCCCAGGCTCCCAGTTAGTGCACTCTGCAAGCTCTCTGCAGGGCCAGATAAGCTCCAAGGAGCTGAAGGGTGAACCAAGACCTGCTGGTTTTAATTGCACCATCAAAGCAAAAAGCCCCATCCACTGCATGACCACGCTGAAAGACTTCTCCTGTCTTCTTACGTAGGTAATGCAACAATTGACTTCTTTATTTAATTTCATTTGTTTTAACTGTCAAGAGCTGGCAGCTCTTGAAAAAAAGGATTAAGTGGGAGAAGTGGACAGAGTCCTATCTGCTTGCTCTGTTCACTGCTGTAGCCTGAGTGCTTTCATTCTGTTTGCACAGTTTCTGGTACAACATGGTCCTAACCCAACTATTCAGATGAATAAGCTGATGGTAAGGAGCTGCTTGCTAGTGGTGCTCACTGTTATCTCAATTACTTCTTTCATCAGTACCCCATTTTTTCTAGAGCTGGTAATCCAGCCATGAAAGAATAGCCTCTGGATGGGAAGTTAGCAGTTAGGATTAATAACTATTAGCATCTTAAAGACCTGCAGGGCCTCTTGTTTTGCAAATTGTGTTCGCAAATTTGGACAGCCAATATTTCTAAAAATATGTGGGTTTGAATTAAAATGTATAAAAAATGTTTGTGCTTTTTTTACTAAAAGCTCAGTGGTTTGAGAGGTGGTTTACATCAACGTCATAGCAGCTTTACTTAGAAAAATACTTGATGTGATTTAATCTTTAAAACGTTTTAATGGCTTCAGAGATTTCAGAAAAAATACTGGAAATTACTTAGATGGAAATGTCACTGAGCCTATTAGCTTTCTATAGAACAAGAAAACCCTAACATTTGTTGTCTACCACTACTTTAGTGGGGTCCATAGGGAAAAAAAACCCAGAGATTTTAAAATTTCCTTAATATCCTCCTTGGTCTAATCTGGAATCAATATTCACTGAGAGAAACCTCGCTTGTCTCTGTTCATGAACTTCAGGTATCATGTCTGAAAAAAAAAGCTGTAAATATGCAGGGCTTTGGGGGAATTAATCAGGGAAAGGCAGAAGAAAAGCAGAGGAATGACACAGAAAGAAAGAAATGAGAAGGGAGGATCAGAAGTTGCCAGCATTTGATAGCACATTACAGGGAAAACCAAAAAAAGCAAGGAATGGTGCACCTCAGCTGTGTCCTTTTGCTCTGTGATGTAACTCACAATAATCACCTCGCAGGGTCCTATACATGAAGAGCTGGAAAAGAAAATCAGGCGTTATCATACTCCTGACTTCGCTGAGTCTCCTGCATCTTGCTCATTCCTGGCCTGTGGATTCTGACTTGTACTTGGGAGGGACTGTCCTGTGAAACCCTTCCTGGCATCATCACAAAGCTGCGGAATCATTTGCTCCTGGAGACCTTGGAGCCCTGAGGCAATGGAGATAGCGCTTGAGATAAGAGTAGGAGGAGTGAAAGAAACCACTCATCAATCCATTCCGAATATTCAAACCCGTAAGCGAAAAAATTCAAGGCACACAAAAGCAGGGACTACTGTATCCTTTCACAGCTGAAAAGGCTTTAGAGATCGCCTATTCCGGTCAGTAAAAGTCAAGGCACAAATCTAAAAACTTTGTTTCTAAGCTGAGGTTCACAGAACAGCGCAGAGGGAGCTGATGCCTATTTTGCTCTTTGAAAGCCCTGCCGAGGACCCCATCCAACCCAGTGCAGCCGGAAGGCGCATTCTGCCGAGGCTCCAACATGAAGAAAGCATTTCGCACGACAGCCTCCACTGGGGAATCCCAATCCCTTGGCACTGGGCTGTGCACCAGCCTTGGGCAGGTATCGGATCTGACCCCATTTATCGGACCTGCTGGGGCCGACGCTCCTTTTGTGGGCTTCGAACCAGTCCCTCCAACCCGCACACATCGCGGACTCCACTTGGGTAAGCCCCAGGCAGATTTTCCCAAGGATGCTGAATTTCCAGGCGCAGCCCCGACGGTAACCCTACTCTCCCTGGCACGGAGCTCCCGCATCCCGGCGAGCCGCCGACCCAGGCTCTTAAACGGGGGGGCAAGAAAACTCCTCTCTGCCGCCGCCAGCTCTCGCCCTGCAGCGCGCCGCCGGGGCTCCGCGGGGTACGCGCTGCGCTGCGCCGTGCGCTGCTCCCGCCCTCCCCCGTCCCGCGGGGCGCAGAAGGGCTGGGCCGGGGGATGCCGAGGGCCGGCGGCCGCAGCGCCGGGCGGGCGGGGGCCGGAGGCGCCGTGCTGGTTTTGGGCAGCGCGCAGCCGCAGTGCGGCCGCCGGGGGTACAAAGCGGCGGCCGGCGCGCTCCGCGGATCGCGGCGCGGCGGGCGGGACGGAGGAGGGGGCTGGAGTTTTGCGGGGATCGCGAGAGCCCCACCACCACCTCCTCGCCGGGACGCGGAGCCCGGAGGTGAGCGGCGGGGGATGCGATGGGACGGGATGGGGCTGGGGATGGGCGCTCGGGCGAGGGGGAAGTGTAGCGGCAGCGAAGCTACTGCCGCCCCTCTCGTCCAGAGGAACAGCGCAGTTCCCCCCGGCCCCCGGGGAGCTCCTGGCTCTGTCGGGAGCGGGGAGCGGACGGTCAGCCACGGCGCTGCCCCGCTGGCAGGAAGACGGCGGTCCCGGCGGACCGGTACGTGAGCGTGTCGCGAAGAGTTTTTGATAGCCCTCCCCGTTTTGAGTGAAAATGCTTGATTATGCCAAGCAGGGCACAGACGCGCGTGTTCCATGCATCGCCGCATCCCGCCCGCTCTCGGAGCAAGGGAGGCGCGTCTCTGCCCGCGGGACCCCGCCGGCGGCTCCCCCGGCTCCGAGGGAAGCGCTGCCAGGTGGGGTGGGAAGCACCTGGGCAGGGGAGAGGAGGGGGTGGAATGGATCACATGGGAGAGCAGTGTTCACCGGTGCTTTGTTTAAATGGACCGTCACTAACTTGTAAGCCGGCACTTCAAAAGAGTAGAGAGTTTTTTTTGGGTAGGGGGAGGGGACAAGGGGAAGGTCTTGGGCTTTGATGCTCAGTACATGAAAGCGCATGAAACTTTGGCTGCTCTTCACGAATCTCAAAAAAAACCTCAAAAAACCAAAAAAAACAAAAACCCCCAACTCGCAAACTATTAAAGACGCCTTGAAGTGTTTGAAAACAGTCTTAATTTTTCTGGAACAACGTTGTGGTACCCTATAGCTTGATACACATTTACGTGTAAAAAGTGATTCAGGTGTAATTACAAGCCTCAGTAATGATAGTGACATTCTTGTGACTGCTTTGTCCCCGAGTTACACGTAAGACCAAGCTGAGTTTAACTTCTCTTGTAGCTATGTTAAGGTCAAGCACAGTGTGCTTTTTGTTAAATGAAAGCCCTCAAACATTTAAGTAGCGCCAAAGCCTGTTTGGCAGTTCAGTAGCATAGTTGACAACCTTGTATGTTGGCAGGCCATAAAAGATAGCATGACAATTTGCTGATTAAACATATCGGCTGTATCTTACCCTTTTATTTCACCCCTTCTGTCAGAGTGACTGGGTCTTATTAAAGGTTGTGTCGGTGTCAGTTGTGAAGGAAGGAAAATACGAGAAGAGTGAGAGGAGGCTGATTTGGTTTATGTGAGTTTTAGAAAGGCCAAGCTAATTTAGTAAGTGTTCATGATGTGCAGAGAAAGCCCTGACATTTTTGTTCAGGTGGTGTTTCAAGTCCTTAGAAGTGCTGCTTGGGTCTTCAAGTCCAGAGTCAGTTTTCCAAAGGGAGTGGGTGCCAGGAGGACACAGTGGTGCTGGCTGACAGGAGTAGGGCTGCACCCAATCCATGCTGCAAGCAGCATCTTTGAAGTCTTGTCTGTCTTCTGTCTGGGAACATCTGCCAGCTATTAGTGACCAAGTGAAATGGGATTCTACCCCAAAACTGCCTCCTCAACTGGAGATGAGATATTGTCATATGACAGGAAAGCTTGTGTCCTTCCTCTGTGGGTTTTGAGAGAGGGTGCAGCTGTGGCGCATGGAGGTGCAGGGCGATTGGGTGTGGAAACTTGTTGCACGAGCATTGCACACAGTGCTGAGTGTGGGTCACACCAGTGCCAGGGGCAGCGGCACAACCCCAATTGCCAGAGCACAGCTTGGGCTTTGAAAGGTAGATGGATGCAGGCTCTTGTGTCCCTCAAAATCTGTGGCTTTGCTGACCATGTTTTTAATGGAATTTTGTTGTTACATTGAACTCTGTTTCATTTGTCTGACATCACAGTGTGGTTTGTCCCTTTTCATTGCTTGTGATCTAACTAGAAGGAAATTCATATTGTATTGTGTATTTTAGTGACAACTTCTGTAGCACTCCTTACAGGAGTCCCCAGTGTCTTAGTTCTTAAATTTGTGCTCACCTGCTTTCTTTCAAGATTGGGGTTTACTTTAAAATTGCACTGGAGAAACTGATTGAAAACTGAATGTGGACTTGGTTTTATGTGGCAGTTCAGTGTGTCTTTAAAATCCCGCCTCCTTGGGAGAACCAGCAGTGGAAGTATTTCTTGTAGCACAAATGACTTCAGTGTGAGATGAGTTGGTCCAGTAGCTCCCCCTCAGCATCTGTTTGCTTTTTCTCACTCTGGCAGTTTTCTCAGGTTTGTAAGCTTCTGGTACAGCTTGTCGTATCAATTTCTGCAGTGCCCTGCATGTCTAAATAATAGATGCTGAAAGTGAAATGAAAACGTCCAAATGAAGAGTCAGTTTTGCAAATGATGCAGAGCTGCTGTGAAGAGCTGTCAGGAATGGGCATCTGATCGTGCTTTTAGTTGCTGAAACAGTAGTTGTTAACTGAGGGGAGTTGCAGATTTTCTCTGGTGGTGTCAGCACCTGTTGAAGTGGTAGGTCATGGAGAAGGAGGGTTTTTTCCTAGTCATTTAGCTAATGGAATTGACTAATGGGCCAAAGGAGGTGTTTCAAGCATCATTGCTTGTACTGTTCATCCATCCAAATTCTCCTCTGCACTTTAGAAAGGGAAGAAACATAGTACTTGCAAAGTGGCTTGAAAGCTTGTGTGTATGTATGTGCACATGTAGGAATTTTATCTAAAATTTTGGTGGGTTGTGTCAAGATGACAAGTGTTAAGCTAATGACTAGGTTTTCATGTCGTAATGATCAGGAGAAGTTCATGTGGAATTGCAACAAGAAGTAGCAATGAACTACTTCCAAAAAGTTATGATTCCGGCTAACCTCTTAAAGGTGCAGTAAATGTAGTTTACGGATGACTTGAAATGCCAGCTGTAATTTTTTACAGAATTTGAGAAGTCTTTTGTTTGAACTGCCTAAAAATATATCTAAAAATCACATTCTATTTTTATAAGCCTTATGTATATTACCATATTTCACAAGCCTTTATGAAATTAAAAAAAGTATGAACGCTATTAAATAAGTTCATCTTGACTAGAGATGGAGATTTATGATGAGGTTTATAATGTGTTTGAGTCTAGTGGGAAATGATTCATTTTAAGTATCTTAATAGTATCTGCTTGCATGGTTGAATAATTGGCGGTGCTGTAAAAAGGCATTTAGGCGTCTCAAGGAAAACCACTTAGGCTTGTCAACTCTGACACTCCAGTTGTCTCTTGCTCCCATTATAGAGGCTATATATTGAGGGGAAATAACATGCAAATTATGTGACTGTTCCCAGCTGTCAAAAGACTGGTACCTGAAGAGAAATAAATACATGTCAGGAATGAACAATCGGCATAATTGATTTTTTTTTTTCAGTTTATATATTTTATGCAGACTACTCCTAGCAGTGTGAATTATACTCATAAGGTCTATCTAGCGTGTTCTCTAATTCTGAATGCTGCCCATGTATTTTATTTTGGGAAACTGTATCTGCAATCATGACAGTAGTGTTGAGACTTGTGGTTAAATCTGAAGAGTGATTCAGGCCATGTTTATCTTTTTACTTTGCCAAAGGTTCCCTGGCAAACTCCAGATAGCAGAAAGATGTATGTGGTGATAGTCACTTTTTCACCATTAAGGGTGTACTTGTCCATGATGAGGAAAAAAGGAAATAGCTTGTGAGATGCTGTAGTGAATATAGGAAATGCTTTCTGAACTTCGATAGTAATGAAAAAAAATTTGTCCTTCAGGAGGGGTGGCAAGAGCATCTGATCTCTCTTTCAGGCTGCCACAGACTCTGGGCTCTGAACCCTGTATTAAGCCCAATGACTAGTTTGGCTAAAGCGTAACTTAGAAGACGGCATCCTGTTGGACTTAAAACACTCCCACAGGCTTACCTTGTCAGTTAATGCCAATTTTTTGTGTCTTTCTGAGCTCAAAAATGTGTTTCTGATTTCTAATTAGAGCTGTACTGAGGAAGGAGAGCTGACAATTAAACTTGAGTCATGAATGCGTGTTTTCAGTGGCCCTTTAATTCTTTAGAGATGCGAGTAGACTGAAGACAGAGGAGTCGGACAAGATCAGTTGCAACTTAATTGTGGATAAGCATTGCCAAACTGAGTCTGGTCTTCTAAAAGCCAAACTACTGTTCCTGTACTTTTCTGATGTATGAGCTCCCTATTGCACACAGGAACCAAAACTAGACCCAGATGCGTTGGAGGCTGTAACTGCCTTTCCCTAAAACAAGGCATCTCCAGAAAATATTCTGGAGAAGGTGATGTTGGGAGGGTGTTGGGCACTGGGGTTGTCCCAGCCTGCTTTGGGGCTCAGGGATGGTGCCTCTGTCCCATTCCTCACAGACAGAGATGTCTGTGCTGACCTGGAGCACTGAGATGTTGCTGTGTGACGCGCAGAGTTCAGGAAAGAAGTGTCAGTGAGAGAAGTCTCCTACATGCGTAATATGTCTGTTTCTCCATCTGTGTATGCCGGGAGCTATAGGCATCTTTTTGTGGTGTTTGGAGGTGTTTGGTGACCAGGAGGGCATTGGGGGCACCTCACTGGATTTCTTGGACAAATGTTTGTGACACCACATTTCATGGGATGGATTGCTGATCTGCTCTGGCCTGGTGATATATTAGGCCTGGTTCATCATGTGCTAGAGCTCTGAAGTAGATATGTCCTTCCTGCCTGTAGATGCCTTAAGGTGTTGGTTGTGGAAATCCAGAAGGATTTACTGCTGAGTTCTTTGCTGCCCAAAGGTACCCTTTCCTCACCCCAAGGACCTTAGTTTTTCTTACTGGTCTACCGTCTTCTGGGCCCAAAGGGTCCAGTGCATTTACGTGAAGCAGTAGTGCCCTGGCAGGTCTGGGTTGCACTGCTACTGAGGTTTCCAAGAAGATTCAAACAAACAGTCAAAATGTTGGTTATTGGACAAGATTGCTAGCCCTAGTAAGGCTGCCTTGTGTTGAGAGGTTCTGTACCAGAGGTTTTTATCAAATGCACGGTACCCCTACCTCTAAGACTGGTGAGGGCTAATCAATCCCATATGTCTTGTGTGGGTCTGTAATTAGTGAACATTGACTCTTAAACCCTAAGTCCCTGGACTTTTTTTGCCTGAATACTTCAAGTAGTATTCTTAAGTTTAGCTGCAGGTAGGGCTGTTACCCACACAAATGATCAATCCTGCCTTGGTTTTACTGAGCTGATAGCCTTTATGGTTGCCGTGCACTGACAGTGAGTTCTGTAGCATGTGTGCACACATTTCAGCCTCCTAATTGTATAGCTTGATCAACACTTCTTGACATAGGGACAAACTGATTTAGCTTTTATGCACCTTTCATTTTTTTACATAATCCACCAGCGCCCTCCAAATAATGTCTTGTTTGGCCTGTTAAAAACTGAACTGTTTTACTGAGGCCTCTTTCATGATTTATAACTATTTCCAATCCCTTCCCAATTCTGCAGTGTCATTATTAAGGGGGAGGATGCTGCCCAGATTGACTCAGATAATTTTGCACCACGAATTGCCAAGTGGTGCCAGAAATGTTTCTGTTTCATTCAGCACCCGTACCAATCTCCGCACCTCCTGGCTCTTTCCTGTTGACTGCAGCTGCCTGTGCCACAGGCAGTAAACCTGTGCTGGGCTGAAAGCTGTGAGCTCTTCTCCTGCACTTTTGCTGCCGCTTTCTTTCTGTTGGTGCTAATATTTATGTGGCTGTGGGACAAAACAGATTGGAACACTGATCTGGCTAGAAACAGACGTGCTAAAATACCTCCCTCCCTCCCCCCAGCCCCGGCTATTTGATGTGTGCACAGTGTCCCACGGGCTGTGCCAACATAGCATGAGAGGGTGGGAAGCCTCAGCGGTAGTACAGGGATGTGTCAGAAATTAATAGGCATGGAATCATGGCACTGTGCCTCCCAATCCTGTGAGCAGTTGGAAATCCATATGATGTGTTTTAAACTTTGGTCTATTAGAACCTTTTTGGCAGATGATGATCAGAAGCACTGATCATCAAAACCCTGCTTTGTGGGTGGGACTGGAAGAGCTCCTTATCTCGCATTTTCTACTCATCATGCCACCAGCCTGCAACCTGTTAGTCTCAAAAATGAAGAGTTTAGTTTAAAACAATTATCTCCTCCAAGCTATTCTGATCTTTTCTCTTTTTTTTTTTTTCTTTTTTTTTTTTACCGCAACTGTTTTCCCAGTTAACGGCTGTAAGTCTTCCCTGAAGTGAGACAATGTCAGAGGTTGAATGTGTTTGTTTAGGTGCATAAACATGGCTGTGCATGGTGGGGCTTCCATCACAGTGTTTTCATTCACTTCATGAGCTGTTAAATGAGAAAAGGATGGTGCTCATTCCTGAGCTGTTTTGGAACAGCTGTGTCAAAAAAGCCCCCAAGGACCTCAGACAATAGTGAACTCTGCAAATGATGCTGTCCTGTCTCAGCATATGTTGATGCAGAGGACCTCTGAGAGTTATACCGAACTAAACTAGTTTGGACAGTGAAAGAAAGATACATACATGTTTTATGTGGCTCCTCAGTATTTCCCCAGAGGGAGTTTGCCAAGGGGTGCAGTGACTGGGGAAAGTAACATTTGGATTCAGACTAGGGAGCCTTTCTCTCTATTTAAGTAGACACTTTTGAGTGTTTTAAAATTAGAATATAAAAAGTAACAAAGGACAGTCGAGATATTGATCGTGAGACAAAAGCATGGACGCTTGACTCATTCATAGTTACTAACTTAAACATTATTGCAGAATTTTTCACCCAATTTCCAGGCTTCCAACAGAAGAGAAAGCAGAATGAAAGAGTTGATAGATATTCTCTGTTTTGCAGCTTGGCAAACTCAATTTAAGGTTGTGGGTATTTTCTCACCAGTGCTTTGTTATTAACCCCCCTGTTTGTAGACAGAACAGTTTCAGTTCTTCAGTGTCCTTTGCAGTGTTAGTAGACTGATACATTACAACATAATCTACTTCCCACTGCAGTTCAGTTTTTGGAGGGCTGCACTAGAGCAGAGCCTTGGTTTTTTTTTCCCCAGAGTGTATCTACCTCAATCAACACAGCAAAATACCTGCTAAGAGAAGATGTTTAGTTTAGCTGAATCTTTCTTCAGAGTAGAAACTGGTGTTTCTTTCAGGGATCAGCCCTACTGTGGGGAGTTTGTTTGTTTGTTTTGTTTTGTTTTCAAGCAGAGTGCTTCAGTGGATAATGACTCATATGTTGGAATCTGACTTTTCACTCCAATTAGCCACAGATACACCCAGATGTGTCTGCCACTCTGTAGTAGATAACTTCAGTATGTACTGTTTACATTTCAGATACCAAACCAGGGTGAAAATCAGGCTGTTCATTCATCGCAACCTGTCATATAGCTGAGCGTGAGTGCACATCCCTTCAGGCTCCATTAGCATGAGTTAACTTTGTAATTGGGTTTCTGGGGCAAACAGGGACAGGAAGCAGAAGTAATTTGGCAGGCCAGGCTTAGCTTTTTTGTTCTGTGTGGTGTAAGTGTACAAGAGAGCAGAAGTAAAATATGGATGCAGAATGGCTGGAGAGATGCTAACAAAGCAGAAGACGTTTGTCAAAACTTCATCTGGATGTTGTGGAATATCATGCAGCTTTACCAAGGTGGGATTTTACAGCTATATTGAAGCAGAATTTCTATAGCCTCCTGTGATTTTCAGAGCCCTTCTCTTGCTGTTCTGTATTTTTCAGCTTTCTCTCTGTCTGGCAGTAGCATCTTGTCTTGTAGAGTCTAGCAACAGGAAGTGAGCTTGGTGAATGAAAAGCACTTGTCACTACTCAGTTTTGAAACTGTTTCACAATGAAGTTAATAGAAATGTAAGTTTTCAAGTTACTCTAAACTCTGTTCATAATACCTAGTTCTGCACAAACAAACCAAAAAGGAGAGAAGGGGACAAAATCCAAATCAAACTGTAAAATGTTAGGGTTCCTGAGCAGGAGAGACAGGTTTGGGTTTTTTTCTTCCATTTTTTAAGGCATTGAAAGTCATCTGGCTCTTTTCAGGTGTTCAGTCTGGATTTACATGAACGTGATTAGAATTAAGCTACTTTATGGTATTTTTTTTTAAATCACACTTCACATTTTTCAATTAATAATTTCACTTTTAAAACAATAGTCTTTTCCCCAGACTAATCTTAAGACTTAGAAATTGCAATACAAGAAGAGATTTTTAGCTTAAGTTCCATTCCTTCCTGATATGTGGGGCTGAACTTGTTCTTAAACTTTCAAGTTGCTGCTTTCTTTTTTTTTTCCCTGAAGATAAGCTCTTGAAGGATTTTCTTTCCTCAGATGAATGCTAGTCTTACTCTGGCATCACTGACCATTTTTCTCAACTTATGTTTTACCAGCAGCCTACTCACATGGCTTTCTGTGCATGGCAAGTCAGTAACATTTGAAGATGAGATATAATCACCTGCAAGACTAAGATGAAATCTCTCTGAAACAAAGAGGTGCTGGAAACGATGTAGGCATGATTAGCTGCAGTTTATGTATCTTGTCAGCATCGTTTAACTGGACTGACAAACTTGATGTATGCTTCTTACTTTGTTCTTGTGGTGTTATGGGCTGCTTTACCCATGGGTTTTTTTTTTCAAGTAGACAAGGGTTCTGATGTGTGTGTAGTGGAAGTTGCCTTGGTCCTGATCCCATCTGTGATTTAGCACTGAGTCTTTATATCTCCTTTGTGTTTTTCTTGCAGTTTCTCATCCCATCACTGCTGCTACTTGCGCCCACTGTCATGGTTTTAAGCAATGTTGCAGGATCACATCAACAAAAATACAAGTGGCTGCCGGGAGCCTTCTCACTGAGGAAATTTAAGGAAAACAAACCCTTCTTTGTGTCCGTGCACACATCATGACTGTCACGAGTTATGCAGTAGGCGTGCTAAGAAGATGCAGTCGGTGCTCACTCCGGCAGTGGGAGGTGCCCCTCCTGGGAAGCTGCTGCTCCAGCCAGATAGTGCTCAGTCACTTAGTGGCTGGACTGGGACATGGGGTTCAAGCAAATATGGTTGAAATAAAATGGAGTTCTTCAAGAAGCTTAAAAATAAGCAGTTGACAGAATATTGTTCACATTGTAAGGGATTGTTGGTTTTGGCTGAAGCAGACTTGACAGGGTTTAAGGGCTGTTACCTGTAGCAACTCCATCTTTCGTTAGCCTGGGAGAGAGAAGGTTTGTGCTTGTACAGCTGAATATTAAATCTGTGGCTCAGGATGTGTTAAGTGCATGTGTTTATTAGTCTTAGTGCAGGTATATTTTTCATGCCAGCAACTAGCCCAAAACCAGGAGGGGCCTGCAGTTTGTTTTAGCTGGTAGAATTAATGACAGGTTTATTGCAAAGCTACATTTGAAGTTTTGTTTCCACGAGCACAGGGTGACCGGGACAGGAAGGAACACTTGTTGGTTTGCAGCCTGCAGCTGAGCCTTTCGACCTGTCCACAGATTTCCCCTCCCTGCCCCCCCCCAAAAGGAGCCCTACAACTCTGCAGCAACCCCAGCTACCTCTTGGTCTTCTTGTATTGCTCCCCTGGTAATCCCTCCCATCCCTCTCTCCTGGGCAGCAAGGCCCCCTGGCCCCCACTCCGCATTGCTCACATTCCCGAGCTCTGCGTGCACGCTGTGGGATGAGGGAGGCGGCTAAGCTGGTCCTCTGCTCTGGCTAGGAAACCACTGTTGTGAAAGCAGCCTGCCTGCTCCTGTCCTCCCTTTATATCCATCAGAGCCCCCCTGCCCACATAGCTCACATTCCTGAGCTGCATTTCATTTGGGGTGGTGTTTTGCTTTGGAGGCTGTTACTGCTCCGTAAAAAAGTTTGCTTGTAGCTACATCTTCATGGAAGAGCAGCAATTTATGTCCCCCAGTGTAACACATTTGGTGGCTGTTCTGGATGGTTCACGGTCTCTTTGGTGACTGCAAGTGAGTGAGATGGCAGATGGATGCAGCAGTGAGGAGAATGTGCAGTCAGGAGCCAGAGGGTTGGCTGTGCTCAGGCTGAAGGAGAATGTTTAGGTCCTGGAGGAGACTCCATTGGAACTGGTGTCTGTGACTGTTATGTAGGGAAGAAGTTTCATTGTCATTTCAGTTAAAAGATTTTTCCTCCCCGCCTCTTCCTCCAAGCAACTTGCTAATTTGCATCACAAAAGTGAGCCAGGGTTGTTTCCTTACTATGTTTCAGAAAATAACAATTCTCTTCAACTCTGAGTGAAAATGAGATGATTTATGGGTTGCTTTATGCATACTGGTGCATTCAAGTGCAACTGTTAATTGAACTGTCTGATACTCTTTTACCACAGTGTCCAGTTACTGCTGTTCTTGCATCAGTGCTGAGAGAGTCTCATTGCAAGGAGGACTGTCTGGCCTGTGATACTGGTGTTGTCCTGTAGAAGAACCAGCTGGATACGCAAGGCACTTTCTTGCACATCCAGTCTTTAGAAACAGTGCGGTGTTTCCCATGTCTTACTAGTACTAAGCCAGAGATTCCTTGCGTAAATAAAAAATAGCAGTAATGCATTTATACACAGCTAGGAGCACTAACAATTTTATTGGCTGTCAGCAAACAGCCATTTTATATCTATATTAGAGCTTAGTCAAACTGACTTTGTTGGAACTGGAGCATCTCATCCCTTTGATTTCAGTGCAGAAGTTGTCAAGCCACAAAGCTGCCCTGATGCTCCTGCATAAAGTTGTTGTAAATAGGTGTGTAACCAGTGTGTATGTACCATAGGTCAGAAGCAGTAGTTACTCCATAAGTGCTTTTTCTCACTCCTTTGTTTTAGTCTCTGGACCTTTGTCAAAACCCCAGAGTATTACAGAGACTGCAGGAGGGGCCAGAGGAAGGGATGGAGTCTGTATTCTGTATTGCCTCAAGATTCATGTCTGTACTGTGTTACAAAATTGTCATGTTCAATGCTCTTGCTTTGAATGGAAAGCCTGTTGTGGCTGGCTAAACTTTGGAAAAGCATTAGGCTCAAGGAGGAACATTCTCCTTCCTTTGTCAAGTAAAATCTTCCCTTGGACTGATGAATATTTAGGTTGGACTGTGTTTGGTCTGTCAAAATCCAGCTATTTTTTTGCCAAAACTGAGGTGAGTTCCAGATAGAACTTCACATGTATTCTCTCTCAATGAATTACTCACATAAAAGCACTTGCTAAACCGTGTCTAGACTGCAAAGACCTGGATTTGACTGAATCTAATTAAAGCAGTGGTGGCTTTCAGGTACGGATTTAACTGCAGTATGTTATCCTGGCTTTTGCTAGAAAGAGGCTGACCATGGTTGAGGTGGTTTTGACTTGCATACAGAGGTAAATTCAAGTCAGATACCTGAAATGATACTTCTCCCCATCTACCACACAGAGAACATCATCTGCCCAGAGCAGGATGGCTGAGCAGCTCATGGTAATGCGGGTTTCAGCACAGTCTCCTCAGAAAAACTGAAATCAACTTCCTGCTGGTTTTGGAGAATTAGTAGAATAATTCTGAGAGTTTGCAGGAAGTTTCTGACTGCATTGCAGAGATATGAAGAGGCTGAAAATACCCCTGCTAAAAATACTGGCTTTGATACTGGAGGTTAAACATACTCAATGCACAGCTCCAGCTAGTCCGTGCTGGCCAGCCACCCTCATGACTAACCTTGTGAGTTCATTGCCCATCTGTGCCCATTGCCTCATCTTAAGTCAGGTTGATTACCAGCTGCTTATTGATTAAGATGGATTAGGGGAGTCCTGGACGTCTAATACAGCTGGTTTCTCCTGTCTCTGAATAAGTCACTGGAGTGGAAGTTGTGGTGTTGCCCATGGGTCCCTCCCTGGAGATGTTCAGGGTAGGTTTTACTGCAGTGGAAAGAAGCATAATGTAACTCCTGGCTTCTGGTAGTTTTACCTCGTGGCCTTGAACGTTTGCCCAGACATGTCTGTGAAGCATCTTGGCTGTTCTCATGCTTTTGCTATTCCTCTGTCTCAGCCCTCCAGACTCCTTTTATTTCCTGTAACTTTTCTATCTAGCGCACACTTTGTTCACTGCCCATCAAGTCATGCCTGCTCCTCCTCTTTCACCCTGACCCTGAATGCTTGCTCTGTTCAATCAAAGTCTCTAAGACAATACAGAGAAGGGGGGTCACCAAGAAGAAAATTGAAGAAATAAAAGGGAGAAGTGAAAGAGCTGTCTCTGATAGAATTCAGGCTCCTCTGTCGAATCTGACAAGTATAACTTTTACTTGAGAAACTGTCCTTTGCTTCACTTTTTCAGCCTGTCATCAAATTTCTGCTAGTTTTGAACCTTGTCTCATGGGGCTGTTGCAGGAGCAGAAGTAATGAGCCAGTAGTGCAGTTCCTTTTCTCCTCATTGGAATTGAGGGGAAAAAAAAAGGACACAGCTGCCTCTCACTATAACAACAGCAGCAGTGGGCAACTGCCACAACTTTTTAGGCTGTTGCAGTCTTATAAAATGTTCTAGTTTGGAAATGGAAAAGAAGATATACTGGCCTATTCTTGGTACCAAGTTCAAGGCTCAGCATTGCACAGAAAGTTTGTGTAGCTAATAAAAGCTATACGTACTACTACTTGGCAGTGTGTAGAGAGAAGTTTTTCTGGCAAGGAATGTTAGCATGACCTTGTCTTGTCCCTGAGTTTCTGAGAACTTTGTCATCTTCTCAGCAGAATAGAACCTGGGATAAACCATGTAGTGACCAGGGGTCACAGCAGAAATGCTTAAAGTGCCACGGTTGCTTTAGTGAGTACTTTTGTTTGCAACTGGGTAGTGGGGGCTGTGGACTAGTCCCCCTCACTGCCCTCTCCCCTGGCCATGGGCTGTGACCAGCTGTGCCTGTGGCACAAAGCACATACTTGCTCTTTTAAGCTCTTCCTGCTTTCTGCAGGAGTCAGGTGTTTTCTTAGCTGTGAACACTCTTCTAGCCTGATTTATATATAATTTTTTGAACAGGTCTCTTGATTTCCTTTCACTGTTACCATGTTAATTCACAGCTGGTTGTTATAGGACCGCATGTGTTCTGGGTCAGGAATAGCCCCAATCTGCTCCTGTATGAGTTATGATTTGCTACTGTGGAAAGAAGGCTGTTGTGCTGCATGACTGATTTGCAGTTCATCTTGGATGGCCCGATCAGGACAGAAGTTGGATGGTGCTGATGGATGAGGTGATTAGTGCTGACGTAGAAGATGGAGTTACAGGCAAAGAGGCTCCTAGTTAACTTTCTTATCATGAAAAAAGAGGTAGTGTTTGTCCTGCTAGACTGGCATGCTGAGCTTTTCTCTGATCCAGGAAGTCTCCACTAGCCCCATCCATTTCCTTGATCCTTTCTGGAAAACTTCATTTTACATCATGGTGGGCTTTTTTGTTTGGTTGGTTTTTTGTTGGGGTTGGTTTTTTTTTTTTTTTTGGTTGGTTGGTTGTTTTTTAGGTTTATTTTTTTTTTTTCCAGAATGAAGAAAACCCTTCTTACTTTTGTCTTGCTGTCTATTGGAAGTGACAGAAATTGCATCAGAGCCTGGATGGGTTTTTTTTGTAAATGAGTTTATATTCCCTAAGGCTCTGGCATTTATCAGCCCTTGTTTATGATGGAAGTTGCAGGTCACTGAGATATTTTAACTCCTGACCTAATAGCATGTGAGTGTTTCCTCTGCTGTTGCCCAGTTTGCTCAATTCCCTGTTTGGTCAGCAGCTGGGGGAGCTGCTGGGAGCTTGGCTGGCTTTGGCTCCAGGTCGCTCCCAGAGCTGGCTTGTTGCTGGCCTTGGCCTCATCTGCCGGCCAGTGTGACTGGCGGGCTGAGCAGGAGGCTGCAAAGTTAAAAGTGCTGTCAGTGCTCTCAGCCCACGGGCAGAGCTGGATGGCACAGTCTGTCAAGCTTATGGGGGAGAAAGGTGACGTGAGCGCACAGCTCACGCTGTGGAAGCAAAGTCGGCTGAGCCTGCGGTGGAGGCTGCCTGCTGCAGGGCACTGCGGTCCTCATACCTGTTTCCTTGTGTTTGCTGAAGTGTAATTGTAAACAGCCGTTTCCCACTTTAGGTGTAGGTCTTTCCTTGGTGTTCCTTTTAACCCGGATTTTTCCTTCAGTTTGCCAGTTACTTATAGCTCCTAATTCCGGTTTAATGACTTTTTTGTGTCTGGGGATTGTACTTTATTTGCATCACAACAGAGCCCTGTGAAAGGCTTGGAGTAATGTCAGCTCTGGATCTGGTGTTAGGCAGTTCAAAGTGCCAGGCATGAGTTTGATCAAGTTGGTCCCTTTGTGCTTCGAAGTTTGAAGATACTGATCTCGTTGGAAGTAGGCAGGTGGCAGGTCAAGCAGCACATCTGAGAGTTGCCTGCCGAGAAAACTTGTTTTAATGAGAAAGAATAGTATCAAGTCTGTCACAAGGAGAAGTTTCAGGAGTTCGGTTTTAGGACACGTCTAGTAAAAATAAGTTAATAAACACCAAGGCATCAAGAGCATCTCCAGGGTTAGTCAGTCTCTTCTTTTTTATTTTGTGTATTATGGACTGTTGATTTAATGAGATGGTGGGACCAATTTCTCAAAGCCTGGTGATAAAACACATCAGTTAAAATGAGGCTGAAGCTTGGAAGAAATTACTTCGTTTTGTGGACTGTTTCTTTCAGCATGTTGGATTAATAATGTTTGAGTTTTCTTGGTAGTTTTTTTAATTAAGTGTTCATCATACCAGAACTATGTAGCAAAATATGCTTCTAATCTGCGTCCCCCCAAGCTGCATTTCTTTTTAATTTTCAAATGCTCTATTTGCCAGTAGAAGCACGAGTAAATATTAATAACTGAGAGACTTATCTGATGAAAAATGTTGAAAGAAGTGTGCCAGCATCAGGACTTTTTTTTATGGTTGCAAGTAACTGAATGCTTCATTTTAGTAGGAAAAAAGGAGATGACTATTAGACCTCAGCTCTGCCTTCACTTTTCCCAGCTGCTGTCTCAGCTCTTTGTTACGCTCATTTTTTGTTTTCCTCTCACTCAGCTCAGGCCCAGAGGTTTCAAATGGGTCATTGCATTTGGAAATTTGTCGGTTTCTAAGCATCCTTTGGAGAGCAAAGCAAAAAAAAAAAACAAAACAAAAAACCAAAAAGAAATCTCCTCTAACACATAACACCTCCAGCTGTAGTACATCCAACAAGTTTTGCAATACTTCAGTACTGCCAAAGTGTCCTGCAGTTGCTTGCTTTCCTTTTGGTAAATTTTCATGGATCCCTGTTCCATTAGCTTGCTTCAGATAGGTAGCAAGAGAAGGAATTGCCTTTCCAGAAGGAACTTCCTGCATGCTGTGAATGCAAATAGGCCGTTTGCTCCCCTCCCACCACCTAAATCTTTCCTCCCGGGCTTTGTGGGATTTAGTGCCAGCTAAGTGTGACAGCTGGTTGGTGTCCAAAGTCCTTTTTGTTGTTTCAACTTTAGTCAGGAAATGATTTGTCAGAGGATCAAAGCACTCTTGGGTGAATTAATTTTTTGCCAAACTGTGGGTTTGATGCATATGTAAATATTGTCTGATATTTGTGAGTGAGTGGTCCTGGCACAGGAGTGGTTTTTGGCTATAACCCGAACAATACTGGGGTTGACACTGCTAATTTTACAGAACAGCCTGCATGGACTGTTAAAGATCACATTTTGAAATTAGATCAGGTGTGCCAGTAAGTTGTGTGCAGGTGGCAAAAGGTGTCTTAGCTCATCTCCTGATATAATTCTGAAAGCAGCAAACAAGCTTCCACTGTTGACGGAGACTTCTCTTTGCCTTTTCTCTACCTCTGTGTCTGAAAGACAGTTGCACTGTTGTCACTGCACTGCCTTGGCCTTTGGCAGCTTTGTGACACTGTGGAGATGTGACTTCACGTGTGCACTCCTCTCAGGGCTCCTGGGAACTGCAGGGTTTACGGGTGCTCATTGTGCCATGCAAAAATGCGGTAAAGTAAGACCCCCTTGGGCAGGACTCTGCAGCGTTCACAGCTTGTGCGTCTGTGTGTTTGCAAATATTTTATTGGAAATGCCATGCTGTGGGAGTAGAGTGAGAGAAGGGGTGAGATCCTGTGCCTGGGATTCCTTTGTTCCCTGGAACACAGGTAGGGTGCTGTTCTTGGGACAGGTGTGTGCATGTCTATGCAGGGGCCAGTGCTGGTGGGAGCAGCATGAGCTGCAGGCATAGATGGAGGGGGTCTTCAGCTAGGGAATGTGTTCTGTGAGGAAATAAAGATGAGTAAAGTTGTGTTGATGCCTGAGGAGAAGGTGGGAGGGGGGAGGTCAGGGTGCAAGGCAGTGAGGTAGTGGCTGGGTAACATCACATTTTAGAAGCTGTTATAAGAAAGCTTCTTTGGGGGGCGATTCCTTTTGTCCATGAGAACACATAGCTCTGCATGACTATTCGAGACAGCCGTCCCATTATGAAGGATGGACACCTTCTCTTCAAAATTTTTGAACAGGTTGGTTTTTTTTCCTATAAAAATTTTGTTTGGGTGAAATATACCCAAAACTAAAGTACACGGTTTTTCCCTGCTCTCTGATTTGAGCTGTTTTTCAGTCTCCCTAAAGGAACTCCCCACCCTGTATGTGCACACACGCCCTCTCTGGGCAGGAAGGCCAGGCCCTGCTCTCCAGAAACAAACAGGTGACACATTGCATGGTAGCTCAGCTGCCGGTATCTATCAGGTATCTGGAGATACCTGACCTGACACCTCTTCTTGACTCCATTTGGAGGGAAAGGAAAGGAAGGTATGGAAGTCTGGGGTGGCAGCCCGGTTCTGCTGCCTGCAGGGCCTTTGGGGATGTGAAAGGCTTGTGCTGCAGCACTGTGTAGCTTGAAGGAGGGGGGGTTGTACTCTGGAGAGGAGGGGAAGAAAGTTGGTAGTACATGGTGAACTCTGGGCTATTGAGTTAGTATTTGTCTGGTGCACCTGAGGGCAAAATGGAAAGAAATGCGTGGTGTCAGGGTGCCTGATGGATATGAAGAGAGTTGGACTGAGGCACACAGAAAAGACTTTAAGTGAGATGTTAATCAGTAACAAGCTGAGTCATCTTGCAACAGCTTGCAATGCCAAGTAGAGATGTACACAGCACGAAAGGAAGGAATGTGCACAAGTGTGTTTATTCCAAGCAGGGGAGGACTCGCCCTCATTCTCACACTCAAGAACGAAATTTTATTGCTTTTTCAAAGAAGTAACAGAATGTAGTAGGAAATGTGTCCCTATGCTTTTTGTTCTTTGTAATGTTCTTCACATAGAATAGCCTTGGTGTGAAATGCCTGGTAATCAACCAGAGCGCAGCTGCTTATCCAGCCTGGCTTCTGGACATCGGTGTTCTTGATACAGCTTGCTGCATCTGCAGGGTCTTCTAGCTGACCTTTTCCTGGCTTCTTGTCCAAAGAAGGCCTTCAAGCTAGTAAGTTTGTCAGAGAGGAGCTTGAAGAGAGGGACTCATTAACTAGAATGATGTCTCGTACAATGAAGGTCTCTGCTTTAAAAAGAAGAAAGCAAAACAAATAGTATTCCTATTGTTTGCCCAGCACAAAGTCTGGTTTGTTTTAAGGAAGTATCTGGTCCTTGACATTTTCATTTTCTTGCTGTTGGCTCTGAATTGCTCACCTGAGACTGAGCTGCAGGTGTCTTCAGGTTCAAACAAAGTAGAACATTCTTGCTTCTCAGATTTTAATGAAATTTGTATGCTGTGGTAAGGCCAGAAACTATATTTTTTTTTTTTTTTCCCCAGGGGAAAAGAGGTGGCTGAAATTGCTGTGTGGGAGGGTAGAAAGAAAAGGATGGGGACAAAGGGATGAAAAATTTGTGTGAGAAAACACAGCTGGCTAGGCTGCACATCTCCTGTGCATTGAGCTCTGTGTATCTAGAGGGTGATAACACCAAAAAAAAAAAAAATTTCCATTGCCTGTGTTTGTCCAGTTGGCCTGTTGCCCACTTGTACTCATGCAGTTGTGAAGACGTGGTACTCCTGCTTTACTCTGGGTAAAGAAGAGATGGGAGCTACTGATGTAACTGGAAAAAGGCAGTGAGATAGAGCTACTTTGGATGTGGCAGTTTATTACTTGTCCTTCCTCATTTGAAAAAAAAAAAACCCAAAATATGAATTTAAGTAACTCCATGGTTTTTGTCCTAGCTAAAATGAGGGACATCTCAGTCATAAATAGAATGAAAAGGAGAAACATACATTAGATTGAGTCTTTGTTCATGCAGGCGGATTTTTTCTATAAATTTTTAATGTTTGTGGTGTTGCTTTGCCACTCCAAAACACTACAGCTGAGTGCAGATATTTCAGAAGATGCTTCTGGATGTGTCTGCCTAATGACAGCCCGGAGTTTTGACTTTTGCTGTTGGGACTTCTGTTATGTGTATTGTGATAGTACTAGCAGAGCAGTTAGTAGGCAAACCATTGCCTTAGTAGGCAAACCATTGCTGTTCACAGAATGCTTGCGATCGATAGTGTGAAAAGTGTGCTGAACTCTTTTTGTGGAGTGTTTTTCCATTGTATCTTCTGTCAGACTCATCTCTTGTGTTAGTGCTATACCCAAGCAGCTTTTTTTAGCCTTTGATCCAAGATAACTGACACTTAAGACAACAGAGTCTTGCTTCCTTGGTTTTAAAGTGCTTTAGCTACCCATGTCTTACCCATGTCACTTGCAACTGCGTTTTGGACCTGCTCTTGCAGAAAGGCATATCTGCCCTGCTCCAACTTGTTCAGAAATAGTTTATTTCCAGGGAAACTTGTTCAGCTAAGAGATATGAGATCTCATTATACTTTTAAAAGCATCTATGCCTTTGGCATGCTGACCTCCCACCAAACTCACTGGGCAGGCTAAGTTGGTGCTCTGAAAATTAATCAGGCAAGAGCGATTGTGCTTTACTTTCACTTTTTCTCGCTGCTGATAGAGAAAATCTTGAGATAATTTGCCTTTTTAATGGCATTTTTCAAAACAAATGAAGCCCGTTCTTAAAATGCTATCTAGTGCTTATTCCTAGATAAGCAGGTACTTTGCAGCTAGAAGCATTGCAGTGCCTGGGTGAGGAGGAATTAATTAGCAACCTTCTAGCTAGATGGTGTCCTCTTTCACTGTTCTCAGATTGCAAAGGGTAAGAATGAGAAAAAAACCTACCTGATTATCTCTTGTCGTGATTTGCTACTGGCCTGCCTGAGACAGCTTATGCCAAGCATTCTGAGTAGAGTTCAGTTAAAGTTTCCACCAGGAGCTGGGCTGCTGCCATTCCCAGCTTGCACACTTTGCCTGTCCATGCTGTCCTTCGGCTGGGGCAGTCCTTGTTGGTCACCGCTGAGAGGTGTTGGGGACAGAGGGCACGACTGCTACATTATAAAGGGCAAGAGTTAGCATTGTCACTGCAGGCTGCAGCTTTGCTTGTGCTCATGAAGTTTCACCAGGGAGTTACTGTGGCTCAAGGGCTAAAAAACCAGCACTTTCTCCAAACCCACCCTCTCTCAAGTTACAGCAAGAAGTCACCTTTCCCTTGGCTTCATTTTGTTCGCTAAACATTGCTCTAAGAAAGCAAGTCTTTAGTTACTGTTTTGATAAGCATGGGTATTTCTTGAGAATAAAAAATGAAAGTAAACATGTCAACTTTTTTCCACCTACATGGTAAAAATGAAATTTCTCCAACAACCTTTAGAAAAACAACTTTTCACTTATGGTTGTGGTAGAAGCTGTTTTATGGCAGTGTATCTTTGAGTGTATCTATATGTCCCCCCTTTTCCTCCCTGAAACTTGTTGGTACTCTTGTTGCAAGAGGTTTTTTGTTTATACTACAGCTATATTAGCGCTGTAGCAGGGTATAGGCTACTGCTCTTGACCCCTGGGGTTTCTTCGAAGGTCACAATGGAGGGGCTGGAATTCCTGCCTTAATTACATTGCAGCAGAATATCCATGCTGGTTTTCCCAAAAGATTAACAGAATGATACTGCACTGCTTTGAAATGTGATCTCAGAGGAGCATCTAGCTCTCAGGATATCTTCTTTCATGTTTTAACACATGCATGGATTTTGTGTATTTTTAAATGACTAATTACTACTCCTTAGAGTAAAATGTGTGTGGTAGTTTATCACACTGGTTGTCTGCTGTTGCTTTTGTCTTTCTTACCAGAAGCCTTCAGTGCTCTCCTTTGGAGAAGCAGCGAGGAGAGACTTTGTTTCCCTGGTTTTGTGAAGGGAATATTTTGAGATAGCGAAGCTGCACCTTTTATGCAGTTGCTGCAATGTACAGTAAGGTACAGCTCTACAGATTTTAAAAATAAATACACACAAAAAATTGTTCAGTGGTTAGGCTTGATAGACTGCAAAGATGCCAGCAGAATTGCAGTGAAACTGAAGGCACTGATGTTGCTGTTCTAGGACTTTGGGGGAAGCATGCTAGAGAGAACTGTGTGCCTTTCCCTCCTTATTTATAGCTTGGCTCCCAGAGCAAGTAGATTCTTGACTCAAATCCAGCTATGCTGTGAAATGTGGTATCAAGCTATCTGCTGTATTGTGAGCAACTGGTTTATCAGTTGTGGGCCCTGGCATGGTCAACACAGCAGAGACGTTTTGCAGGTGCCCTCTTTCATACAGCGTCTGTGGTTTTCTCTTTGCTCTTGGTCTGAGGCGGTGCCAGAGCACATCAGAATGAGTTGTCTTCATCTTAACTTCTGTATGCTAAGAGCACTTCCAAAACGGACTGCACCTCCAGGGAAAATATGAACATATGTGATTTCACTGCTGCTTTACCTCAAAGCATTTTAGTCTCCAATTATTCTGGAAATAGTCTCTCTTTTAATAATGATACAAGGCTCTTTCTTTCCTTCTTTCTCTCAGAACTTAAGTACTGAGAAGGAAGACTGGAACAGTTGTTTATGCACCTGAATTACCCCTCCTCCCTTTTGCCCCAAATCCTTGTGTCCATACAGACAGGCTATAGATGACAACATTTTTTTGGATGGAAGCCCACAATAATACTTTTTTCTTTCTGTCACTGTTGATGAAAGTGTCATGAAGACACTTGCTGCAGGGCAGAGCAAGGAGGTTCGTGTTCCTAGTGCGTACTCCAGATGTTTATGTAATGTGCCTAAGCTTGCTGTGGAATACAAAATATTTGTGAAAGGCCCCCAGGTTTATCCATGGATAAGCTATTTGTCCAGGTTTTCTGAACAAAGCGGGAGAAAGAGCTTAACTGAGAAGCCCTAATTAGCTCTGTGCTCTAGCAGCTCTTTCCCATGAGAATGACTTGTGGAAGGTTGTTATCAAACCACTTCAAAATTGGAACCTTAAAACTATAATATTGACTTTTCCCTTTATTTTTATTTACTGGAATAGCAAATACTGAAACAGACTGGAGAAATTCCTGCTCTTAAACGGTGGCAATTAAATGATTGCAACCAGCATTTGATGCAAACTCAGATCTTTGTTCTGTTCCTCTCTTTACTACAAGCCACTTTTGTTTGACTTAAAGCATTTTCATTGCATACCTCAGACCTTTTGAATAGATATTTTAGGTAAGGCTTAAGATGGTTGCTTTGTCATCTTTTAATTTGTTTTTAGGTTATGTGGAAGAGGGAGAAAATCTTCACAATAAAGCTGTTCACATTTTTCACGCATGTGTAAGAAGGTATGCAGGTTTTAAACTCTGCATAAACCATTGTCTACAAAAACATATTTAAAACTTGCCAGAAAAGTCACCAGCAAGTTCTGGTTATGTAGTCAAAATAACTTGGCACTGAGCAATTTTTGTATCTTGCGATTTCAAATTCATGTGGAAAATATTGTCCTGAAGTTTTACTTTCTATGAGGTTACCGTGGCAACTTGTATCCCCTGACATCCACGGTTATCCTGCATAAAGGGAAAACACATTGTTGAAACTACGAATTCTGACTTAAAATACTGAGAGGTGTTTCACTACATGCATTGCTGTGATTTCCAAAGTTTTGGAAGTATATAATGACAAACAAGAGATGCAGGGAGCTGGGCTGCTTGAAAAACAAAACAGAAGAATGATTCTAGAATTATTCATGTATCTTTGCTGGAACAGTGTTCCAGATGCATGCATTGTCCCTAATGCCTGGGGAATTAGCTGAAATAAATACCTTCTATTCCACATGTATTTGTGCCAAGCACCAAGAATAAAATGGGCTGAATCAAGAACACTGGAAGTTCCATTGTAGCAAGGGGTTAGTCAAGTTACATGTTGCCCAGAACAGCACGATGTGGATGTTGGTATCAAAATAAGTTCAGGGGCAACTGGGATCAGAACAGCTGTAGATGCTGCTGCATCTCACTTGGTCAGGAGTGCAGCTGGGTCTTGATTTTGAGGGATACAAGAATTTAGCTAGAGGAGACTGTTACTTGACATGTGTGTGCAGTTCTTCTCTCTTGTGAATAGCATTTCCTCCATCTTCAGAAAAAATTGCTTTTTGTGTTGTTTTCTAGCCTTAAAAGTACTGATAGTTTTGTGTATTTCACAGCTCCAGCTGTGAATATTGGCTTGTAGTATTTCATTTTTTTTTTTCCTGATTCTGATTCATCTTTCTGAAACTTGAAAGGTGAATGCTGCTTTATCCTTGAAGGGAAGACAAGGCTATATGCAGAGGGCACTCGGTATGCTTGGTGTGAAGGGCAAACTGCCATAAGCTTAGGCAGCCATGATATGAGCTGCCGATCCCTCTGGAGTCAGGAACAAGCATGGTCTCTTTTCTTAGAGCTTCATCTGCCTGTTTACCTTCCAGTGGGTTTTTATTCCAACCAGCCCTATGGATGGTCTGATTCTACCAAAGGTCCTTGGGTTTGCTGAGGAGCAGGCAGGCACCCCGCAGGTGTGTGAGGCAACACCTTGCAGGAATGGGTGGATGAACGATGGGATGTGGCTGGTGCTACAGCAGGCATCCTCAGAGGTGCCACATCAATGAATGCAATGGGTGTGTGGGGTTGAAGGAAACAAAATTACAGTATTGTCAGTGTTGGGGCAGAAAGCTCAAAATTCATGGTTTAGCCTGCTGAAGTCTTGGCTTTGAGTTGGCAGCACTGACGTTTTGTCTTTGTAACATATGCACAGTTAAGTCCAGAGAAAATTTCTCTGGCCCTAAAAAATTTTGTTCTCTTGGGACCTCATAAAAAGTCTTCATAATTGATGGCTGGGATATGATCTAAGCCTGGAGTGTCAGTGTGACTTTTCCATTCATATTGGTTTACGGATGAAAGAATGTGTGGCAAATACCCAGAGTAATTATGCATGTTTCTAATGTTTCAGCTTGAATAATACCGCCCACCTTCCCAGAGAGGTCAAGTTACTGTTTCAGGCATTGCAGTTAAATAATGTACCGTGTGCCAGAGAGAAACGGTGGACTAACAGCTTGTAAGTTTTTAATATTGGTTTTTTTTGCTCTTTCAGGAAACAGTGAAATCAGATCTGGTTTGTGTCACTGGGTAGGTTTTGGTGTTACAATCTAATGGACTCTTTAAAACATATCTAAATGGGAGAGTACTTGTGGCATGAAGTGGTGATTTGTTTTTGAATGGCAGTACTTAGTGTAGAAGGAGTATTAAAGTATGTGTGTGTACGCCTGGTTGGTGTCTTTCTGGTAAACAAACTGTTTGCAAACTGCTGCAGCAACCCGAACAGTCCCACACAAGTCAAATTCTGCTCGGCAGAAGCAGTGGTGGGACTGTTAAGTTAAATTTGTGATTTTTCATCCATGGTGACCTTGAGTACCTGCAAGCATGCTGAGATGATAAAGTAGCATTGCAAAGCTCGTGCTGGCTTTTTTCATCTGCATTTCCATTCTGTGCTCTCCCTCCCCTGCCTTTTGCTGGCTGCCCTTGCAAATGAGAGCCTGCAACTTTTCAGGCAGAATTGGTTGAGGTCACTTTGCTTAGTGACATTCATGTTTTATGCACTGTGTGGGCAGACAGAACTTTTGCATGTAGGTGACATTTTTTAGCATTTCAAGAGAAACATACAGTGACAATCACACTGTGCACATGTGTTTTCCCCAGTCTACTTTGGAAGAATGTTGTTAGATTACAGCCTTAATGTCTGTGAGCTGGAGCATGAAAATCTAGTGTTTAATGTTTTGGAGAGGGGGATGATGTTCTATATGTGGAGAGAGAGTGTTGTAGTATTGTAATGAGAGTCTCTCACTAGTTATTTTTTGGCAGAAAGAACTGGAATATTGGTGGGTGAGGGCCTGGATGTGACCCAGCCTTGGGCACTCACAGCCCAGAAAGCCAAACGTGTCCTGGGCTGCATCCAAAGCAGCGTGGGCAGCAGGGCCAGGGAGGGAATTCTGCCCCTCTGCTCTGCTCTGCTGAGACCCCACCTGCAGTGCTGCATCCAGCTCTGGGGTACCAGCACAGGAAGGACATGGACCTGTTGGATCCAGAGGAGGGACACCAAGATGGTTGTTGGGATGGAGCACCTGCCCTATGAGAAAAGGCTGAAAGAATTGGGATTGTTCAGCCTGGAAAAGAGAAGGGTTTAGGTTGATTTAATCGCTGCCTTTCAGTACCTAAAGGGAGCCCTCAAGAAAGATGGAGGGGGACTTTTTACAAGAGGTTGTAGCGACAGAACAAGGGAAAATGGATTAAGGCTGAAAGTAGATAGGTTTAGATTAGATTTTAGGAAAAACTTCTTTACTGTGAGGGTGGTGAGGTACTGGAACAGTTTGCCTAGAAAAGTTGTGGATGCCCCATCCCTGGAAACATTCAGGACCAGGCTGGATGGAGCTTGGTGCAAGCTGTTTTAGTGAAAGGTGTCCCTGCCCATGGCAGGAGGGTTGGAACTAGATATCTTTAATGTCCCTTCCAAACCAAACCATTTTATGATTCCAAAAGTATTGCCATTTGTGTATGCTGCCTTTAGTAGAGTTCCTGTTCCATGCTGTTGCTGAATATGCAAGCCATGATAAGTTTCAGAAGAGAAGAACACCCTAACCAGCACTGCCTGTGTCCTGCTTGTCCTCCCCTTGCTAATTTTCCTTCCTTGTGCTAGGACAAACTGCTTTGTTTTTTAGGGACACTAACAAATGTCTTACCATGATTGGGCTTGAAGTTTAATTGGGGGAAGCTGTTCTGTTGAGAGCTGATGGTGGAACTCTGGGGTATAATCTGTCTTTTTCCTTTAGGCCACATCCTTGGTTATGTAATTTTCCTGGTCTTTGAATCCTTGGAAATGCTGTTTTTGTCTACCATCTCTCATCTAAAAAGAGAGTGTTTTGTCTAGAACGTGGTGCTCTTGAAGGCATGGGAACATACAGTAGTTATTCTGGATTAGTTTGGTTCACTGGAGGTAAATTCAAAATGACCTTGCTTTTAGCTCTTCTTCAAGTAGTTGATTAAGAACATCTGATGAGACAGCTGTCACAGCTGCTTTTTTTTCTTTTTGCACAAGGGAAACAGTATTACCATGACAATGGCCCTCAGTGACATGTGACTTTTGAGGACCCTTCTTGTTGCAGCCTGCTGCAGTGAGGAGCGTGCAACCCAATAGCACTGTGCAGCTTGGGGTTCATCAATTCATTGTGTTTTCAGAGCTTTAGGCTGAAAATATGATGGAGTTTTTTTTCTCATCTCGGTTCAGTATCGTAACTTCCTGTTACAGGAAGCTATTACAGGAGCATGTGGTGAGTGCTGAAGATTATTCCCAAACATTGCTGGATTTTGAATGCTGGTCCACCACAGGCCTTCCAAAATTCCCATTCTTCAGGAATATAAACTTTAGAATATCACTAGGAAGATGGTCCTAATATCCACTTAAAAATCCCCAAAGGCCAGCTAGGTAACATGCATATGGAAAGCCCAAGCTGCAAAGAAGTGACCTGGTCCAGGGTTTGACTTGGTGCCAGAGGAAGATGTGAGCCCTGTTGTTGATTGTCATTCTGACTTGAAGTCTCAGGATGTTGCCTGTCCCTGAGTAAGGGGAGCTTCAGCTTTCAGGGCTAGATATGGAGATGGGTATGTGAAGGACGAATTCCCTAATGCAGGATGCAGGTGCAGGTTCTTGGCATGCTTCTAGAGCAGACCAGCTGCCTATTGTTAGCCATAGCTGTGTTACACCCATGAAGAGGTTTTGTAGAATGATTAGAGGATCAGGGACATGGATTATTGATAAAGGGAACAAATTAATAACAGAACTGTACAAGCAAGAGCCTGCAAGCAAAGGCCTGCATGAGAAGAAACCTTCATGAGAGAGTGCCTGTGTGAGAAACAGGCCTGAGAAACAAAAAGGGAGTTTTAAGGAGGTACAGTCCTGTGCTGATGAGATATACTGACCATGAGAAGGAAGGAAGATTTTTGATCTCTCAAAACAAAACATAAAGCTTGCCAAATGTAGTCTTTTATCTAACCCAATTATGTAGAAGTAAGAATGCGCCTTTGTAAGTTTAAACTAATTAAAGAACTGATAAGCTTGTATTCAATACTATATAAGTGCCTCTGTATTGCTAATAAACGAAGCTTGCATTACCAATCACATTGATTGTGTGCATGGCTTCCCCCACCCGAAAGTCAGCAAAGAGGTGCAGTGGTGACTGACACCTGTCTGGGAATGTTTTCATACTCTGTGTGGATAGGGAAAGAGCACAAAGGAGTTTTTACAGAGATTTGCTTTTATCACTTGAAATCTAGCAACTAAACATTTTTGGGATTCGTAAAGGTTACTAGTGTTTCAGATCTGCTGCTCCTGGAGATAATGTCTATCAGTTCTGTATCTTTAACAGAATTTTAAAGTTTAAGATGTTTAGTGAAGTATCTTCTGCCTTTTAAAAGCTTCCAGGCCCCTTTCCCTCCCTTCCTCTGCTTGTCCAGCTGAGATGGAACCAGAGGAGTAAGCATGTGGCTCTCCTCAGGAGCATCATGTGTCTCACAGAGAGGTGAGAGGCTGTCTCACCTGGGAACAAGGCAAGCAAGATAGTGTTTTATGATGCCTTTCAGTTTCATTCCCCACCTTTCCAGTTCCTTTTCATTGCAAGACAAAAGAAATACCTTCATGCCCTTTCCTAATCTCTGCTTGCCTTAAGGAAGCAAGCACAGATTTATCATGTGTTGTTGCTTATCAGCGGTATTTTATGATATGGTGATGTAAACAAGCAAAGGATGTAACTGGATAAGAGATGTAGTACAGGATTTAATTGATGTATTGAGGAAAGTTAAAAGAAGATGATAGGTAGTTCTGTGCCTAACATCAAGTCTCCCATCTAAACTGGCCTTGTAAAGCCCATCTTGCTCCATCCTGCTTTAGAGCCATAAGAAATAAATTATGTTTTAAGATCTGGGCTGAGATTTGCTATCTTAGTTTTGCAGTCAGAGAACAAAGAATTACATCTGGCTGCACATGGGCATGTGTGGAAGAAAAATCCCTCACAAACAAAGCTGGGGTGTGTTAATGACTCTATCTCCTCAGTCACCGGGTGTGAATCCCCTGTATAGGTGAAGTTCACAAGTAGCAGTCTCCCTGCAGATGGGAGAAACGAAAGTCCTGGGTGAATTCTAGCACTGGCAGTGAGGCTTCATCTCTGTCATCAGCCTCGGTTGTTGGAGTGGACGTTTGTGCTGTTTCTTTTCAGAACTTTGCCCATTTCTGGTTAAAACTCAGATCTCTGTTTGCCAGCTGAAGATCTGCATTGCAGTGGTGGTTTGTCCTACCAAGCACAGGTCTCCTCTCACAAAGCCCAGCCTGAACTCCCCAGTTTCTGTAGGGAAGGCACTGGAGGAGGGTATGGAACATGTATCTGACCTCTGAGTGTACAGTGAATGCTGAGTTAACTTCACCTGACTTGACAGCTGAAGATATTAAGGTTCAGCCCACATTTGTATGGCTTGGTGGGTTTTGTCACAATCTTGACCAGTTTTTGTTATTTGGAGACTGAAGTGTTTACCTATCTTGTCACTTTTACTGTGTACAACTCACAGTCAGCCTTTGGGTAAAAGAAAGTATTTTGAAGGAGACAGCCTTTTATTAGGCAGTCCTAAACTCAGATGTACACCCTATGTTTTGACAACATTTGTGAATGTTTTTGGAATGGATCGGGTAGTAAATGTGTCTTTTATGACACCTTTATATTTTTCATGAGCTTGAAGTATTTGTGTAAGTGTGCAAACCGTTGCTTTAACCACCTATTCATGAAATGCAGTTTAATTTATCATAAGTGAATTATTATGCTTTTTATAGTATTTTATTCATCTGTGCTGTATCTGGCAGACTTAAGTTTGAGTATTTGTCCTCTCTGCTGAGACCATGAAAGTCTCAAGGACTCTTGATACTGTTTAATCGATGTGATTTCTCCCTGTCTCAAAGCAGTGCACTCTGTTTGACAGTTGTCCTTTTGCCACAAGAAACAGCCCACGTGTTGAAAGCAGTCACCAACTTCTGAACACAGTGGTACAAACCCAAGGTGAAGCTGCCCTTCCTTGTGCTGTGACCTCTGTCTGTGCAAAAGTGACTGACACGTGAGAAGCCAGCCTTGCCTGCAGCTTCTAGCTGAGCTGGTGTATCCCATTTACCTGCAACGTGATCCATGTCACTTAAGTAAATCCTCCGGAATTAATGGGCTTTGCAAAAGGTCTCTGTTGAGAGAGGCCATAAGAACAGGATTGTCTCAGAAATTATTAATTTTTAAATGTGTATTTGTGAGGAGGAGAAAGGGGACTCAATAGGGGCTCTTCAGAATCTGAAATTGTTCTGCATGCAGTAAAACACTTCCATTTTCTTTTTGCTTGTTTGTGCCACAGGGAATGACCCTTCTGTGTCTTTTCATTCTGTGTTGTGGACAGGTATGAGGCTGTGTTCTCCTGCAGGTTGTATTGTCTATCAGGTGTTCCCCTTCCCTATTGCACTCTGGTTGTTCAAAAACCAGTTCCTACTGGGACAGGTGCTTTAAGCGACTGCTGAGTACGTTATTCCTTACTGTATGTGTTTTAACAAGTCAAAAGAAGATCAAAGTCCATTTGCAGTACGTGAAGAGCACTTCTCGGTACCAAGAGGTCGCATCAGGTTCAGTAGATAAAGTGTTCTGGCTTCAGCGCAGGGCTTGTTTTATTGCCAGAAAGCTGAAAGCAAAGTCACTTTGGCAACAGTGTAACTTCTGCCCTGCTAACAGCCACACTATTACCTGCTCCTTGGAGCTTACTAAATGGAGAACATTTACACTAGTGCTGGAGGGTTTCTCCGTGGTCTGTTTTAAATGTCTGTTAAAATGTGGCATGAATGGCCGCAGCTGATTGTCAGACAAATCACCATTATCGTTACACGTGGCTCCTCTGAGATGCTGACCTGAACCTTTTCTTCTGGGGCCCAGGAGACTGTAGGTATACCCTCTCACATTGCTCCTCCTAGCAGCCGAGGATGCTCAGTAATTGCTTGTCGATTATTTTACTGTTTGTCAAGAATTGGTGCAGTTCAGTCTTGTGTGCTGAAGATCGTCGATTTCAGTAAAACACACAGCTTCTGAGAGGAAACACCCCTCCATGAAGGGCTCATCTTTGGTGTAAGGCTCTTCTTCCATCTGGTAGAGACTGCTTGGGGTGGGAGGCAGGTATCCAAATGGCACGATACATCAGCATTGGGAGATTCCCCAGGCAGAGCAGTCACGTTACTGTGGTGTCCTGCCCGGATTAATTAGTGTCTCTGAAGGGGTAATTAGCATGGTGCTTTGTGCCACCCAGACATAGCCTTAGTTATTTTCTTTAGTAATTATGAGAACTTATGTCAGTGAAATTTACCAAGGCTGGGTAGTGCTTTTGACAGCTTAAAGGCTTTCTGACCAAAGATGGTAGAACATGTTCACCAGGAAATAGTGTCTTCACCACTGGAAATGTTACACTCAGATTTATTTTAAAATGATGTCTCCTTCACACCGAGAATGTAACTACCCTTCTGGTGCTATGCAGGACATCTCTAGCTGACTTAGCAGTGCTTGTTGGATATAAAATCTGAGGAATATCTCAATAAACTATCCAGGCATGGCCTTGCAGTTGAGGGACTGGTGTTTTTTCAGGCCAGCGTAAATTCCTCTTTAGATAAGTGAATCAGGCTGCTGTCTGCTGGAGGGAAGTGTGTGTGTTGGAGGAGCGTGTGGGAGGAGGTGTTGCACAGTTTTAGAATGGAAAAGGAGAGAAGATGGAATACATGTGTTACCCATCTGTAGGGAACTTGTCAGGCTAGTGAAGTATGCTGTGAAACATGTGGACCTTTTGTTAAGAATTGTTAACACCATGTCTTTGGGATTTTAAGGACTCTCTGTTACACAGCAAGTTTTGCTTAAATCTTAAATGTTACAAAGGTTAGAACTTCATGTAAAAATGACAACTTTATCAGTAAATGCACTCCTGTTGTATATTCAATATCTCTGCTTAACTGTTTGATGTTTGGTTTAATTTCTGCTTTTCTTTCCTTCTGCTTAACACTGTCATGCTAATCACTGAGTAAATTTTCTGGCTGGAAATGAAATTAGATTGCCATTTGTGAGGCAGTTTAGAAGAACAGTTACTTTTTTAATGTGAGATACAGCCATCCATTTTGTACAGATTTAAATTTTGCTTAATGCTACATAGATTTTTTTAAAATACCCGTTGTAACAGAATGTTTTCTAATGTTTGGTGTTTTTATTAATACCTGTTAGGTGTGGTTTGTTCTCCCCTTAAGGGAAAAAATGGGTGTATGTACTGTTTTTTGTTGTGGTTGTGCTTGGATGTGTAGGAGTCAGATGATTGTGTACACATGCATGCTGTGATTTGTTTGGGGTAAAAAGTGAAACTGAAGCATTCTTTCTATCTGGTGTGCAAAACAGTACGGTATGTGATAAATCTTAGCTCCTAAAGGATTTCTGACTTTTGATCAGTTCTCTTTGACAAAGAGGATCAATTTCCACAGCATTGTTACTAGTTCATCTTGGGGCTCAAGCTGCATCCTGGTTCTGGCCTTTGGTGTTGCACAGTTACTGTGTTTTCAGGCTGATCTGGAACAGGTGTGGGCATAAACTCTCTTCAGCTAAATTACAGAGTACCCAGTAGGGCGTTTATGCTAGCTGTGGGACAATGTGCAGAATGTGAAATCTGCTGGAGAAAAATTAACCCATGAGAAATACCTGAATGATCTTGACACCATGGTATAGGGACACATGGCAGCAGGGGTTTGAAAGACAGGTTTTTGTGTCCTTGAACAGTGGCCCAGGGTGTATAACTGCTGATTGAACATCTGGAAACTGCTGCACTGCTTTATTCAGAAGTGTAGTGCAGGAGGTTATAGAGAAAAGCAATGATTGTGGTACTTCCCATAATCTGTGAATATAGAGCTCCAAGGATATAATTTGTTTCCTATAATCTCCAGTTTCCTTATGCATTGCAGTCTTTATTATTATGTAAATGGAGATATTTGTAATCATCTTAGAATGTACCCCCATTATAAGAAAGGCGTTTTCAAGGTATCATGAATAGGTAACTTGCTGTGTAAAATGTTCATATTTTACATAAATGTCTAAAAGTAAAAGTAAATTGAGAAAGTGTTGGAAACAGGAGGGGTGAAGAAATTTATTGCCATTTCCTTGGAGTAACTTAAGAACACTGAATACTAATTTAAAGCTTATTTAAGATTGGGGCTTTTGGATTTCTGTTTTTTAACAAATGTAGGTGTCCAACTTAGTTTCCCCCTCCACTCCTTCCAAAGACATGGACCCTTGTAGTTTCCCTTCAAATGCTATTTTTTATTTTAGTTTATGAAGATAATTAACCCTTAGGAAGCTTTTTAAAGGATTTGTAAACAGTGTAGGGTTAGAACAATCTATCTATCTCTGTGTAGGCACATTGGCCTGTGACATGCTTTCAATGCTAGATTTTTTATTAATTTTTAATAAAAACCTCTATAATTTTTATTTGATATGATTGGCTTCCACTCCATTAAGCCCCCAGTCGCTGTCATTTTACAAAACGGGACAGAGGTCACTTTGTCTGTTCATACCAATGCTTTAGGGAAGTACTTAACAACCTGTATGATAAGAAGTGTCTTTTGCCTGAAAATAATCTTTAAAACTCTCTTGAGTAATCATGCTAGATACAGGTAAGTTTTTCTGCTGGCCCATCACTCCACAGCTGTCAAGTGTCAAAGTGGCATCATTGTGCAGCTGTTCCACATTGGAACTGCCTCAGGGTGCAGCTGACTGGAACTGTACCTGTGAGTGGCTGTGAGGCAGGATATCTCAGTGCAAGGAACCCTGTTGGTGTGTGTGTGGATGTGCCTCTACTTTTGGGAAGTTTGCTCTTGTGGGGGATTAAACACGGGTTGGAGCTGAAAAACAAGTATCTAAACCTTAGTGGTGGAACATCTTTGCTGAGTTGCTGTGGAGGAAGAGAGCTGCCTTATGTGCCGTGGTGGTGCAGGCCTGAACTCTGCTACAGTTGGAGTGTCTTTACTTAGTACAGGTTGAGTGCTTGTAAGATGAGAATTTTGAGAAAAGCCTGTCCGGGGAAATGAGCCAAGTCCATCTGTAAATGTTTCTCCTTTTCCTGTAGTTTATAAAGTACCTCCATGTGTCTTCCACATACATCAAGATCCTTGCTTATAAAGTGCTAATACTGAGCTCACATGGGCTTCTGATGCATTTCCCCGTTCAAACTAGTACCAGGTTGCAAACATTTACTGCTCTGTTTCTGTAACTGGTGTGGCTGGTGTATCCTGACATGCCTGGAGCTTTGTTTCTGTGCATTCACATGGACTGTTGTTTGAACAAAGATTTAAATTGGGAAGGCAGGGCAGGATGACACAGCTATTGTGAGATGCATGCGTTCTCCTCAGGGTGCTGTAGCCAAAGTGTGCTTGAGCATTTCACCTTGGAAACAAAAAATAACTTAGTCTTTCATTTTTGTGGTTGTTGGTAATTTCCTTATTGTTCAGCAGCATGGCCCTTCCAGGTATCAGCAGTTTTAAGCATAAGATACATTGCACGACGTATGCAATGACTGATTGGTTCTTTTAATTTCTGTTCTTGTAGGATGACTCTGAGGTTCCTGAATGTGCTGTCAAATGCTGAAACATTGAATTAGCTGAATCTGCTGCATTTTCTGATGTTTAAAAAGGCCTAAAGGAAAGTAGAGACTGGCACTTCTGTTACAGTCTTTTAAGGTAAGGTATGATTTCTTTTGCTGGGGTAGCGGGAAGAAGACAGACATGGTTCCACAGACTGTCCTAGCCCCACCTCTTGCTGTCTAATCAACCTATTGTCGTTTACTCCCATACTCACTCCTCTCCCACCAGTGGGATGGGGGAGAGAACCAGAAGAGTGAAAGTGAAAAACTCGTGCATTGAGACAAAGACAGTTTAATAGGGAAAGCAAAAACCAGGATGGAAGCAAAGCAAAACAAGGAATTAATTCACCACTTCCCATGAGCAGGCAGGTGTTCAGCCATTCCAGGAAGGCCAGGCCCCATCTCACATAACAGTGACTTGGGAAGACAAACTCCATCACTCCAAATGGTCCCTCTTCCTTCTTCCCTCGGCTTTATATGCTGAGTGTGATGCCATATGGTCTGGAATATCCCTTTGGTCAGCTGGGGTCATCTGTCCTGGCTGCGTTCCCTCCCAGTTCCTTGTGCACTCCCAGCCTCCTTGCTGGTGGCATGGTATGAGGAGCAATAAAAGGCCTTGACATTATGCGTGCACTCATCAGCAATAACTAAAATTTCCCTGTGTTATCAATCCTGTTACTAGCACAAATTTAAAGCATAGCTTTTTACCAGCTACTGTGAGGAAAATGAACTCCACCCTAGCCAAAACCAGCACAAAACTATATGAACCTAAAGTCTTGTATTGGACCCAGCTATCAGTATTTGTTGGTTAGAAGCCGATTCACTGACTTCAGTTAGACAAAATCCGTGCAATTTGAAGAAACATTCATACAGAAACAATTTATTTTCTTTTCCTAAATCATTAATTCTACACTCTTAAGTGCTTGTGTATCTTTCCATTAGAATATCTTAGTCCTTCTATCTATGTATCAATAATTATTTAGTAGTAGGTGGTCTTCAGTCCCTATATAATACCCTGCCGAGACAAATTCTCCATCAGGAAGAATGAGCCTGTGAAGCTAAACATGAGTGTAGCTAGAAAAGTGACCATTCTACTTTGACTAGACATTGCTGCTGTGATCTTTCATTAATTACCCATGTTTTGTACGCATCTTTTGGATTTATGGCTGCCTTTTCAGCTGCACTGTAGTGCTGCTGCATTTTCTTAGCAGCACAGCAGAGCAGCCAGACACCAGACTGTCAGGGAGTCAGTCAGTACCACGTTTATGCAGTGCCCAGTGAGCAGCATGGCCTCTTATCGCTGCAGATGACCAGTGACTGCATGTAAATACCCCAGCAGGACAGGGCTGTATAGATTTCTTTTTTTTTTTCTTTTTCCCTGTGCGAAGATCAGTGTTAAGAGCAACACCAAAGGGATGGCCTGAATTAAATCTCTAAGAAAGGAAACCCAGATGGGTAAAGGCTCTTTGCTACTGACTCCTGGATTGCTTCACGTTTGACAGCTGCTGTTTGAAGTGGCAGGTGAATCCTGTTTTTATTTACATTTGATGAGTATCACTGCCTGCCCACCTTATTGCATGCACTGCAGTGTGCTGCAGAGTTGGATGAGGGGTAAGACACACCTAAAACTGAACTTCTCTTTTGAAGAGGAAGGATTTAGTCTCTTGACAATTGTTATTATCTAGGATGGCTAATTGCTTGTCTTGTGCTATTTTTACTGTGTTAATCAGAGTGCAAACAAGCAGTGGGGGATGGCTCATTTGGCTTTTGAGTGTGGAGTAGATTTGGCGCTTACAGATGTGGACTTGAATTGCTGCCAGCTTCTGGGGCCGGTAAAGGGCTCCTGAATCTAGTGATTCCAAAGACACGTGGGCACCAGATGGTTTTCCCCAATTGTGAAAGTGTGGAAAAGCAGATCTCCTGCCATTCTTCGTTACTGCATGAACTTTAGACACATTAAGAGGTCTGTGTGTGTAGTTGGAAACACCCAGACTCCACTGACTCTCTGTTGTGTAAAAAGGATTTCAGAAAGGGAGCAGAGGGTGCTGCAGTAGACCTGGGACACGCTGCCATGATTGGGAAGCCTGTGTGCACTTCCTCTGCAGGCCTCATACCAGCGCATTTTGGATTGTCCCTGGGCTCTCGCTCATAGAGCAGTGTCTGTTCCTCCTTGCAGGATGCTGTTCTTCACTTGGGTGTACTTGGGCTCTTGCTCTTCTGGAGATTATTCTTTTCACCAGGAAAAGCATCTGTAGGTGGATTTTATCTTTGCTGGTGGCAAAGAAGTGTTTTGATACAGAAGGAGAAATGCTTAGAAAAGGCAAAATAAGGAAACATACTGTTGTTGTGACTAGGCTGGTCCCAGTTCCCGTGTGGCTGTGTGCTGCAGCTATGTTCTGGCTGTAGAAGTGGATGCCATCAGCCAAGCATCTGCTTTGAAGTGGAGGAAATGTGTGTATATATGCCCATAGGGGCTCTTAGGTTGTCTTTGAAGATCCCCAGGCCTGCCAGTGCACTGCAGCAGGTGCCAGTAACATAGGGCAGTCACAGCTTGGATGTCCAGCAGGGTGCAATGGGTGGCCCTGCAAGGTACAGGATGGGAGATGAGGGGAGGGTGCTGTAAGAAAACACATGCAGACAGAGGAAGAGTATGATTGCAGAAAGGCTGGAAAATCCAGAGCAGACTTGTGTCTGCTGTCAGGGAGCTGACAACGGGGATGATTGCTGACTGCCTTGGAAAGCACAGGAGCACCAGGTAAAGTCATTGAGAAGTAGACAGTGTCAGCTCTTGTCACAAGGCTGTGGATATGGAGAGGAGCAGGGTGAAGAGATTTCCTTTTCAGGTGCTCGGAGTTTAAGTACCCTCCACGTTACATACCTACATAGATACAAATGTATCTTTGCTTGTCCTTAGGTGGAGTGGCGTGGTGAGCAGTCCTGTACACGCCAGTAGCACTGGGCACTTAGAGAGGGCAGGGGAGGCATTAATGGCAACAGCCATCAGCACAGAGAGGTGCTAACAATGAAATCTCAGTACACTAGGTGTAAAGTTACTAATTCAGCCAGTTTTGGGAGAAGTGGGCTTAGTTTCTCTCTGCAAAACACAAGTGTTTGAAGAGTGTGTGTGCTGTGATGGTAACGCACCATTTCATAGCGCTCAAGGCATTTTGCATTTGTACAGGTACTGATACCTTGAAGTACTAATGTGAACACCCCCGTGCTTTTTGCCTGTGAATTACAAAGCCAGCATCTCACTGGTGTGATACACTCCATGGAGAGGGCCCAAGAGCATTTTGTCTCTTTCTGAACTTCACTGAGTGTGATCCCTTTGCAGATCATTAAAGCACTGCACTTCTAATTGGATCACAGACTTTGGCAATGTGAGATGAGCAACAGACTTATTAAAATTAATTTCCATTTATAAAACCATGACTGCTTCCCTGGGATTGCCTGGGTTTTCTCAAAGCTGTTCCTGTAGCCTTAATTTAGTCTTGATTTTAGTAAAAAAGAGAGTTTATCATCAGACTCAAACCAGCATTTTCACTTTTTATAGCAGAAACTCAGCCTGTTTAAGAGGGAAAACAATAAAAACAACAACCAACCTTATGAAGAGAACCTTTTACTTCTGACAGATTAAAATGCAGACTGGTTCAAATACAAATGCTCAAGAATCACCTTGTTTAGCTGGTCCTTAAGCTGCAGGTTTTTTACACTTCTGTTTATCTTGAAATCTGGCCTTTCACTTTCTGAATTTTCAGTGCTTGCTGGAGCAGTTAAATTGGAGTTTTACACACTGATTAGTTGGCTTCAGAGGTCCCTGACATACTTTCATGTGCAAGGGAGATCTGATTTTTGAGAAAGTACATGTATTGTGAGTGAGGTTAAGCTTTGCTCAAATCCAAATACGACTGAACAGAATTGATTTTCTTCTCTCAACAGACTGCACAACTCTCAATTGACTGCACAATAAATACAGTCACATTTTTTAAATTTGACTAGGTATTTTCACTTGACTAATTTCAAACAGTTGTGGCTTAAGCTCTGGTTCTTTCATCCTTCCTCCCCTTATTTGTGGTTGTGCTTAAATGTGCCACAGGGCCATCAAGCTACCCAACCGTGCTGTTTTACAGCTTCCACCTTCCCACATTGCACAGAAGGACTTTTTCCATGTCATCTTGTCATGCCAGTTGCCAGAGACACCTGGAGGGTCCCAGCTGGAGTGGTGTTCTGTGTATGAAGAGGTTGTCACGAACCTCATGCTTGCCAACACTTCCTGGAGGGAAGCTAGCTGTGCAGCCTGACTGTAAAAGAAACAGCAGTAGAAGTCTGTGGTGTGACCCAAACCCACCTCCTGGTGGTGCTGCCATCCACCTTGTGGCTGGTTGCACCTGACTCCATGTCTGAAACCCAGCTGAGGAGGGCCCGGGTGGAGGGCGCAGCTGCATATCGCTCACTGCCGGAGCAGAGTCCGGGGAAAACTGTTGGATGTGTAGACCTTGCGTCTGCGTCCTGTGCTGCTGGTGGCCAGCATGTGATGTGCTCCAAGTTCCTTGGTGCTTTCTTGCATTTCAGGCATTCAGGTGCTGGGGGCCCACTGTGGTTGGAAGTGGTGGTACTGACCAAAAGCAACCAGCTTGTGCCATACCATATTTTGGTGAATTTGGTCTGTGGAAGGGACCCCACCCCTCACTTCTTTTACTGGCACAGTAAATGCTGCTGAGTTATTTCAGTACAGTAACTAGATCTTTATATTGATAAAAGGCTTGTGTACTTTTCTGATTTATATTACTTGTGAAGGATTAAAAAATAATTCTATTAATCTTTGGAACAATTGAAACATAAAAAAAAAAAAAAAAATCCTGCCAAAACATCTTTGGGTTTTAGTTCTTTTGCCTTCAGAACCTTACACCAGTTCAGCACCTCTCAGGATTTTTTGAGAATGACAGTCAGTTTCTAGTATAGAAAATAAATTCTCTTGTTTCATGTTTTAGTCTTAACAAGTTTAGGGTTTTGAGCTGTTACCTATCTATTTTTTATTTCCTCTTTTGCTGTTTCTCTCTACGTGTAAGGCACAAGGGTAACTCATCTTTCTTTCTGCTAAATGTACTTTTACTTTTTCAAGGGAGACGCTTTGTCCACTAGGAACTGTGTCTCAGCATGCTAATAAAACTCACTTTATGCCTTTAAAATGTTTATTCAAAGTGGCCTGGCTGGCTTACAGTAGCTGTGTGGGTGGACTGTCCTTGAATTTTGTCGACTTAATTTAGTACTGCACAATACCCAGTGATGGAAAACAGCTATAAATTGTCTGTGCGCAGCCATGCATTATTGATAAAGGGTAGAATAAGCTCTACAATTTCTTTATTTGACGTTGTTAGTGCAGCAACTGGCTGATTTGTTAAGACTTTTTTCCCTCCTATTGGCAGTAAAATATCTCTTCATTTTGAACTCTGAATTTTCTGAATTTTGATTTGTGTGGGGTCAAAAAGTTGCTTTGTCTCCAGTGTTACTAAATGTAATAGAAATATTTTCACAGAGTAGAAGCAAACTTAAATTCAGGGGGACTTAAGAAAACAGTAAGTTTGATTCCATGCAGCAGACAGAACTTTCCTAATTATCTCAAATATTTAGAACTAGAAAATAGAGCATGAAGTCTCACAGCACATTTAGAAGAAAAAATGCTTTAATATACTTCATTTGGCACATGCTTAGAAAAAATGCTTTACAGTGAGTTCAGCATGCTTTGTAATTTCAGTGTTCCTTCAAAGTTTCTGAAAAAATCCCAAGCTTTAAATCTGTCATCCTGTTTTTTTTCTGTTGACACTTATGATGAGTAGAGACTCTACTGAATGTAATTTGCATATAAAACTGTGCTGTAAACTAAACAGTTCTTTCCCTGTAGTTGAACGAAGGTACAATGAACTGCTGAAAACTGGAAATTAATAAATATATAAGTAAAAAAAAAAACAACTTGCCAGCAAAACCATAAGGGGCTTAGTCTTCCCAACAAATGTCCAGTGCTGAAACTTCTTTTCAAGCTATATTTTTTGGAATGGTAGCTTCCCACAGGTTGTTACTGTAATACAGCCAAGGGAATGTACAATTTGTGCCAAGCAAATATTGTATTAGAATTATGGAATTTTATTTCCCTCTTTTATGTTTGGTACATACATATCCTTTTGTAGACCTCTACAGATTTTTACTTTTGTCTTTGTAAAAGTGTAGGGCTAGAGAATTCACAAGTTATACTGATGTTTACAGTGGTTTCTTCTATTCCATGGAGAATTGCTGTTTATTAGTTTAACTTTACATATATTTGCAGTCTTTTAAGGTTAGAAATCATTAGGTAATGAAGTAATTAAACTGGTTGTGTTGTTGCAGTCAGAAGGCAGGAAAAACCACTGGTGAAAGTACTAACATGGCTGACAGAGGCTTGCTAGAGATTTACACTGAGAATAACTCACTCTTCAGAACTTTTTCATTTTCTGAGAAAATTGTGGAGTAAGTCAAATACAGTGGCTGAGTGATTAAAATGCAAAACTTATGAATTCTTACTGACTTTGTAAATCTGTCTCATTTACTGTTAATATAAAATCATTTATCTTAAAGCAGTGTTGAGGCTGTGAATATTTAAATGAAAGCTTCAACTCTTGAAGAAGGTTTTGATATTCTACATCATTAATTTTGTGGCTCACATAGAATGCTGTCATGGAAGGGAAAAAGGAGATTCTCTCTATAGGTCACCCAATAGATCTGTGGTAATTCACTTGGTAAGTCAAAGTGGCAAATTTTACCACAGTTTAAATACTTGCACAGTTCAGATGTTACACAGGCATCTAAAAATTCTGTGCTGGTTGAAGAGGATACCGTTGGTTTGATCCTACAGAAGATACAAACAACTGGACATTGACTTGCCTGTGGTTTTGGTTTTGGAGCAACTGTGCAGCTCTGTTTTTTTACAGAAGTGCAGGCTTCAGCCATGTTATTTACAATTCTGGTTTTAGACATTTTGGGAGTATGAGTGTGTGTGTAATTTTTGGTAGTGAAATGCAATTTTGAAAATCCTTTGTTCCTGTTGTTTGTTTAAAAGAGCATCTTTCACTGGCACTGTTAGAAGCTACTGAAATGAAAAACTGTAAGATAAAGAAGTCTCCCAAAGTACCGTGGGGTTGGATTCTCCTCTGCATCTGCCCGCTCTCTTTGGGCAGTGCATGGATGGTGTTACTCAGACCTCTTCATTTACCCCCTTCCCCCCCCCGGAAGTCAATCAGTAGTCTGACAAACACAAAAGAGCTTTAATGCAATTTGACATTTATTTTTTTCATACTAAAAAAATATGCCTTGGTCCAGAAAGGTACCTTTCCAAAAGTCACTTGACCTAGATTAGAAATGTACTGTGCAAGTGACCTGAGTGCTGCTTGCTACCATCCAGAATTCTTGGGTGGGCCATTGTGGAGGAAAGTGAGATGGATGAGGTGGTAAGAGATCAGCTTCACGTGACTGATCTCTGCAGGCCACGCTCAAAATACAGGGACAGCTACAGACATTACAGGAATGGCATGATTCAAAATGACCTGAAAGTAGTTGATTTAAAAACAAGTAAATAAAATATAAAAAGCATAGTTTGTCTAAGGGAAACCAGAGACTTTTCCTAGCAGTCAGTATAAATGGAAGAGTGGTAGGGGAGAAGTGAGGCAGGTGGCTTGTGAACAGAAGTTACCTGAAAACCTTCTGTTACTTTTAAGGTGGTATTTCCACCTTAAAATGGTGGAAATTTTCAAATGCATCAAAAGAGGATGTTAATTTTTTTTCTTTCCAGTATAGGAATTAATGGGGGAAAGGGGGGAAATCCTTCAATTATTTTTGGAAGGCACTGCCTAAAATATTCTCTTTTTAAAAGCATAGGGGAGGAGAGTAAAACGTGTCACTGCATCCATCCCCACCCAGGAGTAACACCAAGTGCTTTGTCTCTGACAAGTTGCAGTATGCCCTACTAAAAGGGAAAGAAAACTGCTTTCCCTTCTCTTGGTACAAAAAAAATTGTATTAAGCTTGTTTGGGTGGGACAAACTTCATAGGCCTCTTCCAGGTTTGATTACTAGTACAAAACCTGTGTTGGTTCTAACACAGGTGCCTTGTGTTTCGATTACATCAACCAGCCAGGACACAGTCGTTCTGTGAATCCCAGAGACATTGTTGTGGACAAAATCTCTTTCCTCCTTTTTGTTGTTACACTGTATTGTCCTCCACTAATTTGAAAGAGACAGGGAGTACAAGAATGAACCCCCTGATTCTGTCAAATTACTGTGTCAACAATGCAGTTACCTGCTCTGAGAGGCTCTGCACTAGCAGAAACTGATTCTTAACGAGTTCACCTAGAACTTTCAGCTGTAAAAGTAATGAATTCTCTGCAAAACGTGCTTAAGTAGTGCTGTGTCCTTGCCTAATGTCTGTAACCCCGATAACTAATCATGCTTTGTCCTTCTCGAAGACTCTGTTAATGATCTTTCCACAGTGAACTTGGTGAGTCCCTTTTTGCATAATGCAGAACACTTTTTAACCCTTCTTCTTCCAACAACCATTTTGGCTGGTAATGTTCATGCAGTTTCCATTAAACGTGGTGGTCAAGGCGTGTTACTCCTCTGCTATGTGTACAGAACACAGAGCTGCAGGTTGCTTTCCTGTTTTCCTCCTGTTCCTTTTCCTCCTCCCTTCTGTGCTGCTCTTCATGAGGTGCTAGGGGATGGCAGCAGAGATTTTCCCAGTATACATCAATGCAAACACATCAAAGCTGGATGCAGTATAAACAAAACATTGTTAGATATGGCAGAAGAATTGCTAGGTAGGGAAAAACTGAGTAATGTTGTTTGGGAAAATGATTGCACCTCTGGCTAATTACAAAATAATTGAATGAGCGGTTACGTGTTGCCTCACTGCAGGCTTTAAGTACCTGAAACATGATCTGCTTTTTTAGTGCTGAAATTTGCTATGATACAGAAAATTGAGTAAATAAGATTCAGCTCCAGCATGATCCTCAGCTGTTCTTCAAGGTTCCTCACCCTTCCTCCTTCTGGTTTAACCTGGGATATTCTTGTGCAGCTGGAAAACTGAGCTATAAAAATGCAGTTTTGTTTCTGTTGTTACATTTATTTTGTGCTAGACAAATTGCCTTCCTGAAACCTTTCTGTAGGGTGCCTATAGCAAAGGCAGAGCTGGCTTGTGAGGTTTCAAAATACAGAATGGGTTGAAGAGCTCCATTTTAAAGGTATGCCATGAATGACTGGGCTTCATGTGTCTTATACGCAAGGAATTTTCCCCCCTACAGTTTTGAAGTACCTACCACTTTAAGGGGCCTGTGGTTTACTTTGGAGTGAAATCACAAGAGATTTCAGGTTTTATTCCAGCTTTTTCTGTTTTCTTTGCCTTGGCCTTGAATGTTTTGACATCTTTTGTTGCCTTGCTTCCACATAGGGACTGCAGCAGCCTCAGCAGAGATGTAACAGCAGCTATAAATTATTTTCCATGCTAAAGAAAGATGCAAGGTAAAGATGTACATTGTTGCTTCCCAAAGATCAGAGTGAAGTTTCAGATGAGAGCAGTGTCATCAACATTCAAGACAAATGTGGGCACAGGCACTTAGGAGTTATTTTAGCTGAATGTAGCTGGCAGTCCCTGGGGTGTAAAAGGAAAATTTGTCCTGGAGTTTTTTTAAAGACTAGTTGTTAACAAAAGCCTTAAGGTTAATTCCCTGAGAAGTAAACCTGTAATGCTGCATTGTTGATTTTTCTGAACCAATTTTTAAACTTTGGAATAACTTTAAAAGGGTTGGTAAAAATATATTTTCCATTCCATTGCTGGAATGAGTCCATGATTCCCAAAGGGTAAAAGAGTTCCTGTGCCAAATTCAACAGAGTAGCAAGAGATCTTATTTTAAGTCTGTCCTCAGTGAAGGATGGATTATGGCTTGTTCTGGCCAAATTAAAAACTCTAGGAAAGAGGAAGGTATTTTTTGCCAGGTTACCCCTCATTTGTGAGGAACGCTACCGCCCTAAACTTGTCTCTCTGTCATATCACTTCAGGTTAATGGCTCCCTTCATTTTGCTTCAAGTTCTAGCTCCCTCTGCTTTAAAAAGAAAAAAACCCCATATTTCAGAAAGATTCACGATGTTTTAAGGAGAGACGGAGATTCCAGGTGACTGCCTTTCAAAGTCAGTAATTGATGGCATTTCTGTTCAGGGACGAGTTTGGCTTGGTTAATGTAACTTTACAGCAGAAGTATGCATCTCATTATTTTATGTGTTTGTATTTATTTAACTTTTGGCTGTGTATTTTAAGGTACCTGCAACATTCCTTTTAGTAGTGACTGAGAGAAGACTAAGCAGGTAATCATAGATTTAAATGCACAACAGTGTGCCTTCGTTGAGGTTGGTTAGCTGGGCATTCTCTTTTAACTGAAAATGCACAGAAGTAAGAATCAGTAATGTATTTAAAATGGAAATCTCCTTTTGTACAACACAAACAATTTTTCTTTATGTTAAAAGAAGGGGGGCTACTAGGGCACTGTGTCCTTTGCTAGGTATTGGAAACAATATATGATCTATCAGTGGTCAAAGAGTAACTGTTTGAAGTGTATTGAAAATAGGAAAAGGTTTCCTAGACAACTAGGGAAAAAACAGCTGAGAAGCTCAAGGAATTTTGAAGGTGAAGGTGCCTTCTAAACATAGGAGAAGGTAGGGACATACCCTGGCAATGAACTGTGGTCTGAAGGAGTTGAGAGAGGAGAAGATGATTCACTCTTCAGCCATGATCATCTCTTCTGTATCAGGTTTGCTCCTCGGAAGAAAAGTCATTTACTTAGCTCATGCTAGCTCAGCATTAGCTATGGTGCTAACCTTCCTTTACAGTCTTTTTTGATGTAAAGTAACTTAATTATGTAAAGATTTCTGCATGTGCTTTAGAGGTAGGCAGTTGGTTTTTTTTTAATTTCAAGATTGCTAATGCAGTGAGCAACAAAAGCTTTAATCCCAGAATTTTAAAGCAATTATTTTAGCTGTAAAGAACTTCAGAGGTTGACTTTCATGCTTCCTCTTCTGTAGGTGATTAAGAGTTGCCTAACACAGTACTACAAAATCTTCTTGGGTCGGGCACTTCTGAAAAGGCTCTTTGGGAGTGATGGACACATGATTCATTTAAGTCAGATAAGAACTGACCACAGCAGCTGCTACCCAGAGAACTCTACTCTGAGCCTTGGTCTCCAAATGCATGTGCCCTTCTTATGGAAAAAATTAATGCACAGGCAGGAGCACATAATGGGACAATATGAGAGTCCGAAAGAAGGGGATAGGAAGGATGTGTAGGAGATACCAGGACTTAAGAGAAGACCACAAGCCCAAACACTGTTCCACGTTTGAAGTCTTTTGATGCAGTGTAAAGCTTGTAATGGTGTATGGATCATAGTGGAAAAACAGTCTTCTGGGAAACTTGAGGATATTTACATTACTTGAAATAGAAGGTGGAATGCATAAAATATCTCAGAACTAGTCTGTAAGGAGACCAAGAAGAAAGAGATGGAGGATCTGAAAATTAACATTCTTCATAGCATTTTAATCCAAATGAACAGATTATGACCTATTTCATGTGTGCAGAAAATCACGCTATGAAAAGTCAGTATCCATAAAGGAGACAGAGGAGTCTGCAACTTTATTTGAATAAAGGGAGAGAGTCTACTGGGGCACATGGCTGTGGGGTTTCTCTCTTGAGGTTTCGGAGGGTGCAGCCTCCTTTTATCCTGAATTCCCGACTGCATGTTGCCCTCTTTCTTTCCCCTTTGGCTGAGGTACTCGGAAGGTACAGCCTGCCCAAACCACCTACCATGTATTCCCCCCTTGAACCTGTCATTTTCCTTTAAAGTTCAGAAGTTCAGGCTATGTGGGTTCTGGAATAGACTTTGTGTGGACCCATTTGTTCATTACCCTAAAGTTCAGGAGTCAAACTGTCGAGGTTCTGTAACAAACTTGGGGGTGTGAGGTTGGTAGAGACATTAAGACCCATTTCAAAGATATTACCACCCATTCCTCCTAAAGGCCCTCACCCGTCTAAGTGTTTGTAATAGGCACATTCTTGCCTATCACATGCTTATCTCCCATTCTAATATTCTTTTTTTTTTTTTAATGTTGAAGAACCAAAGTCAGAAGTAGTTCCCAGAGGTATGGTATCACTGTGTGTCTCAGAAGTGACTTCTCCCCTTCCTCCTAATTTCTGATAAAGATTCATTTAGTGAAGTTTTTCCCTGCCTTTTACTCAGTGGAACAATTTTTAGACAAACCTGGAGAAATAGATTGATATTTTACTGAGGTAGATGGAGTACATCATAAGTTTTTTGGTTTTTTGTCTTGTAAAGTATATCAAAACAGAGGTGATGCTGTCCTTTGTATGAGTTTTTAGCAGTGACTAAGACTCTTCCTCAAACAGGGAACAGCTGTCTCTCATCAGGCCAGGGAAGAACAGAAAAAAAGAAAAAAGGTGTTTAAAATTATGAAAGCTGTTCAGTTTGTCTCTAGTTTGTAAATCCCAAATGTAAGTTGTGAGAGTTTCTTTTTAGTAATGATGTGGTTAAAACTAGTTTATAGTTGGAAATGTGTTGATATTCAGTTAGTCTGTACAGGCTACAGCTGTTTTTGTTTGTAAACCTCAATAAATACTATGGTGGCACTAGAGGAATTAATAATTGGAAAAGCAAAACAAGCTTCAGTAAGAACACAAGAACTTTGCAGTAGATTTTATTTGTTGTTTTGCTGCAGATGGATCCTCCCTCATCGTGAGAGAAAAGAAAAGGATTTTTTAATCTTTAGTAATTTTTTTTCTTCTGTTTTCCCTGTATATTCGATAATCCCTGTCTTCCTTGTGTTTTCTCCACTGAGAGCTTTGGAACAGTATTCTGATTCAATAATTGTATTTTATCATTAATATTGCTGCAGCACAGTATTTTGCCGGTGTTCCCATTGAGAAGCAATGGCATAAAGTGGATTAAGTAAGTCAAGGGAGCTGTCATTTAAAGAGCTGTATTAACGTTCTCTCCCTCTTAGTACACTGTACCACAACACAGGTGCAGGAAAGGAAGAGATGCAGATTTTAAGCAATATTCTGGCATTTAGCATTTAGTAGAATTTTTCCGAAATTGTTCATGTGTGGAGGTTACAGTGTTCATGCTGAGGTTACTGTGCTCCCTCAGCCCTGTGTGCTGCAGAGACAGCACACATCTCGTAGGTCAGCCTTGGTTGTGAGCTTTTCGGTGAGTAGAGTGGTGAGTGGCCTCAGGTGGCAGAACCTCAGCAGATGGTCAGTGATCACAGCTCTTGCAAGGCTGTTTGTGTTCTTGAGCTTATCAACGAGACCTAGCAGTTGTATATCCTACCCTACTGACAGCCTCATAGTTACTGAGGTTGTAAAACATACACCTTTCTTTAGCACTGGACTTAAAAAACAGAGTGGCCTTCCTTCTCCCTGCAAATATTTAGCATATGTTTTAGAGCCATATCTTTGGAGTGAGTAGGTTATCATTCTTACTGAGTGCAGGAAGTACATGTTTGTATTGTACTGTGGTTTTGGAAGGCACCGATTGGGCTGGACAGATGCCACAGAAGACAGGAATATTAGGAAAAGATTCTTCTTTAGGGAAAATAGAAGGTATGTATGTGAATTCTGCGTACTGCAGACTCCTCCAGCAGGTTCTTCAGCTGGAGAGGTTTCCTAGTTTGAGTCAAGGTGGGACAGTTGTGCCCTGGAAAGACAGGGAGTACAAGATAAATGCACAGTTTGGAAGGTGAGCAATGTTAATTCAGCATGCTGCTTAGAAAACTAACCTGACAAAAGAAAGATTTCTACTGTGTTAGAGAAATTAATCAATGGAGTAAGACTTGGAGTGAGAACCTGGGTAATGAGTAGGACAGAACAGCATGACAGTGGTAATTTACCTTAATTGTTTTTTGTTTTGATGTCCACTGTTGGTTTTTTTTTTTTTTCCTTCACACAGAGGAATTCAGGGAAATATTGAATGCTGGGTTTCAGTGTGCAGTTGCAAAAGTCCATTTGATTCTTAAGCAATGAAGAGTGAAATGTAAAATTACTCAGTTTCATTTCAGGAGACAGTAGCTGTTAATGCTTCAGTCCATAAAAATAATCTCTTACCGAAATGACCTTCAGGCATGTCAAAGATCATTCTCTTGTTCATTTACTGTAGCCAATAAAAGCTGACTGGTAATGTTGGGTACCTGTGATCTTCTTTCCTCCTGTGTGGTCAGGAAAAGGTAGAATACCTGCAGAGGCTTTCCAGGCATCTCTGTCTGAGGTACTTATAGCCATGAATATATCCATATTCTGATTGCTTTCCCTCTTCTTTTGGGAAGCAAGAGATTGTGTTCTTGAATCTAACACCCTGCATATAAAAACATGCATGTTTAGGAAGAAAATAAACTTTTTCACTGGAAAATATTGGTGCGTTTTTGTCACTTAATCTCTGTGAGTCTGTTTTTCAAAATGGTACGTTGTTGTGGAATTCGGGAGATTTTGAGGTGTCACAGTTCCTAAAGTCATTAACCCAGTAACAGCTCTGTAGGAGCAGAGTTCTATCCTATGTGTGCTCTGTATTCAAGGCCTGGAGCCGCACTTGGGGCAGATGTGGCAGACAGTGTCCATTAGGTGGCTCTCGGTTATAAAAAATGCATTTTCAACTACCTGCAGGCTAATTTTAAAAGGCGTTAGCTGTGTTTGTGTCCTGTCAGGCAGTTAGAACAAATCAAGAACCCATAAATTCGGACTTTCTCAAAAGCTGATAGGTTTTGGTATCTTGAACAGACCTGGAAATACTGTCCAGTGTCTGCTTACTTCTGTTGTTATAAAATGTTCTCTGTTGCAGGCTCTACAAGTGAGATAAGATGGAGGTAGCATTATTGTCTGTTACAAGGCACTGTAAAATGATTATGCTGTTTCATTATGAAAAAGATCCTTTCCATTAGAAACTGAAAAGGTAACAAAAGCACTTTATGACTTCCTTCCAAGTGGAGCAAGGCTGCTGCTGCAAATACTGTTGCTTTCTTGTTTGTTCCTTAAATTAAAATTTGGTATAGAAATGAGGAAGCAGGTGATACTCATGCTTTTGAATGTGTGGACATGCTGGGACAACCACTGAGTGGACTAATCTGTCCCTATTCATTCTTTGGGCAATTAATCCTGGAAAATAAGAGTTGCAATACAAATATGTTAGAATTACCAGAGGGACAGTTACATGCTTCATCCCTGATGGCTAGACTGATCTTTAGATGCAGAAAGGCACCCAGGGGGCCATCAGATTCAGGCAGAGTGGCAGGGCTGGAAAGACTTCTTTCCACAGCCAGTGAGGTCAGCTGAGGTGTGTGCAGGACTCCGGCATTGTGGACTGCTGCTGGCTGTCTGCAGGGGGATGCCTTGCTGTCTGCTCTGCTCTCTGCCTTGGCCGGGGAGCACAGGTTTCCTTGCAATTCACATGCCAGTGCCCAGGCTTCACTTTTTGAAGGAGAGGTTGCAGAGGAAATAGGGCCCTTTTTCCTTTTGGTCTACTTGTATCAAATAGCTTTCTGGAGGAAAGTAGGGCTGCTGGCTTGGATTTCTGTAAGGGAGGAGATAAGATTTAGAGAAACTGAGATACTGAGAATCACATATCAATGGCAAAGTACAGACAGGCTGCAAGGAATAATGTTATTTATTGTGGAGTTTGGTGCCTTACCAAGAGACAGTATGCAGATAAATTTAACTGGTGTTTTTATTTCAGCCAACATACACTGTTTATATCAGATCTGGTATGCACAATTTCCCATGTGTCTTCTGTGACACTACACACACAAAGACATTCTAAGCAGCACTGTCAAAATGGTTTAATTTCTGCAAGACTGCTTGGGTACTCTGTCCTTATTTGATACTCTACATAGGATATATGGAAGTATAGTAAGAGTTTGCTGTACAGCTTCAGTCACTGCAGGTTAGTAATCAACAACTGTTCCACGGGCGCAATGTTCTTTTGTTAGGAGAATTTTATGTTAATCCCAACAGTGCAGTACTTCATGCTTGAAAGCATTTTCATAGATCTCCAGTACAAGCCTGTCACCAGATGCATGTAACGTAGGAAGGAAACCAAAGACTTTAGGCACACATCAATGATGGGACAATTAGTCTAAATAGGAAAGATAGTTTGGCAGCTCTAATGTGCTTGGTTGATTGAAAGTCATGGTTTCTTCTATGTTGTCTACAGACTCTGTCCTTAATAAAGAGAATTATTTTGGCAGTGCTGTTGTAGGTTTTAGATGACAGCAACAACAGATACGAGAGAAATATCCATGTTGGTTTGCTGGGATTTTTTTTCTTGTATTAGGTTTTTGCATATGTACTTGCATGTCCAGGTTTTGAGTAATGAGAAGGTTAAAAGTTGCATTTAAGCACTGTCTCCATGTGTGTATATTGGCTTCTTGATGAATTCTGTCAGTCTTTCTATTGTCTCCTGGTATTTATGCATAAAAGCGCAACTTGCTTCCAAAATAATCATGAGCTTTGAAACTTGGCCTTAAGGTTTCAGAAGCATGGTTCTCTTCACAATGAAAGCATTAAAGGCAGTGATATATAGTGAGACAGTTCCCAGGGGATTCTAAATCATCCATATCAACGCTGCCAAAAATGTTCTTGCTAGGGGGAAGAGGGGAGTGGGTGGACCTTGGCATTATTTATGGACCACTCATAGCCTTGAACTAGAAGGAAATCAGAGGTACACTGCAGTGTTCACCCTCAGTCCAGGAGCACCCGAGCAGTCTGGATCCCATCCTGGGAGTTAGACAAAGCCCTTGCTGGCACACTTGTGCAGTAGCAGAGCTGGCGCCATCATAGCACTACAATACCTCTCCTAATTCCTGGTGCTTTCCTCGCTCTGAACAAAGGCGTGCTTCCAGTGAGCACAGCAGCCATTCACTGGTGGGCACTTGGAATGATGTATCATCCTAGAGTCCACTTCTGCACTTGCCTGCAAAACAAGTCTGGAAACACAACAAGAGTTTTTATCACTGTGCAGCACTTGCCATGACTCTCTGAGTGCAGCAGTGCCTGGTCTCTCCATAGGCCAGCTGCCCTCCTTTGGCTGCAGTGGGGCATTGCCTATGCTGCTACACTCAGCAGCATTGTCTCTACGTGGTGTTACCCACCTAGCACCCGGGGTGCTCCACATGCTCTCTTCTGTCTACTTAGGGTTTTCCACAACTCATGGCTGTGTCTGTTGTATAGAATGGAGTGTTCTTGGTCAGTCTTTCCAAAATGTACTGAATGAGTCTTTAGATCCCCTAGAAAGATACGGTACATGAACTGGTCTGTTAGCTGTCAGATGCCTTGCAGGACTGACAGTTTTGACCAATATGAAAAAATAGGATTGTTCTTAATCTAGTCTGCACTTGATTGTTTTAAAAAAAAAAAGTGTTACTATTGCACAGTGTTAATACTACAGAAATCATTCTGCATTGGCTTCAATATCATATGCAAGAGAATTAGTCTAAGTGTTTGGATGACTCATTAATCAGTCTCCTGCTAGATTCCTTGTCTCCTCGTGAGGAGTGAGCTGGGCAGAAAGGTGAGCACAGATGGAGTTCACAGGTCTGTACAGTAAGTGCAGTTACTGAAACGCAGAGATTGACGCAAGGCATCTGTGATGAGGACACAACTGATGCCTGGGTGAGAACCGTGCACTCTGTGCATACAAGTCTGCTGCCCTTTTGCCTGCAGATGGCAGGTGATGGAGTTTGGTATTCATGCATGCTCATGGGAAACCTGTTTGAACAGTTTTTAAAAAAAATACGTTAAAGGCTTTGCTTTATAAGTGTTAGCTTATTCTGGGCAGAAAACTGCTCCAGAGGCTTGGCTTTCCTTTAGGGCTTTGCCCTTCCTTTGCTGAAAATCCTGGTGCTGTGCAGTAGGTAGCTCAACAGAGAAGAAGGTGCTGCATGAAATAATTATCAAGATATAAAACTTAGAGTGAGGATAAGCCAAGAATGAACAAAGCAACCTTCAGAAGTTCCCAGGAGTCTATGTAGCAGTCGTGAGGAGGGTGAGCAGCCTCAGCAGTTTGGCAGCAGGCACCTCTGTTTTTCTCAAGAGCCAGGCTGCTTTAGGACTCAGCTATCAGGTAATATCAGTGTAAATCTGCATGAGTATGCCCTGAAGGATGTTCTCTCTCTCTCTGTTCAACAGGATGGCCTCCTTTGCAAACACTGTTTTTCATAACATAGTGTGTATATAAATAAATCATTATAATTAGAAAGGTGTGCAGATTTTCCTCTCCATCTCAGAAAAACAAATTTTCAACACAGCTTGCTGTGGGAGTGAAAAGATCCTTTATTTCCTAGTGTGTGATAATCCCTAGATTTGCCAGGTTTCTCTCAAATGTGTAGTTTAGGTTAGGCATTCCTTAGAAAAAGGCCTTTTGGTAGATGAACAACACCCCCACAAACAACGTCTGTCTGTGGACATTTGCACAACCTGATGGAGAGCTAGTAAAATATTTCCATGCCTTTGAAATTTAGTTAGCAATTATGGGTAAGTTTTGGCATGTGTCTGGAGATGGGATACAGAGCTTGTGCCTTCTTTGAAATGTTGTTCCAAATTGTTTTGAAATGCTAAGTGTTGATTTAAAAAAAAAAAAAAAAAAAAAGGACACCAGGAAGCCAACTGTCTGGAAAGCTTTCAGAGAAGTGCAGGTATGCTACACCATCCTTAGGCTCTTTCTAGAGTTGCAGAGTTTAACATGCATTTGTCCATAAAAAGATGAGGTTGAATACTTCAAAATCACACAGTTACTTCAAACTGCCTCTGTTAAGGCTGCCACTAGTGGAAGAAACGATCTGAAGTGGTACTTTCTGTTTGTCACTTTATTCTGTTTTGTTTATACAGATGTGTCTACTGGATCAGGTCAAGGTCCACAGGGTTCAGTCTTTGACCAGGGAAAAGTGCCCAGGGAATATAACATAAGAATGGGGTAGGCATATAATGCATTCCTAGAATATACCACTAATCTCTAGCAATTTATGGTCCACTTTCTTAAGCCACAAAAAATCTTTGCTTGTTTCAACAGCCTTTGGTGGACAAATACATTGTATTTTTCTTCCATCTGGGGTTTTTAAATTTAGGTGACTTTTAGCACAGTCAGTAACATCCTGTGGCAAGGAGTTTCATGAACTACTTGGGTTGTGTGAATGCAGCTCATTTTTATTTTTTCCTTTTATCCTGCCTGACATCCACTAGTTTTTGCAAACTTGGAAAACATTTGCTTCCTGTAAATCTGTTCATAGTTTTTAAACCACATATTTAATGTCTTTTTATTAATGGAAGTTTTTCTCTCACACCAGTAAAAATTCATAGAATATGCTGAGTTGGAAAGGACCCACAAGGATCATAGAGTCCAACTCCTGGTCCTGCACAGAACACCCCAATAATGACACCATGTGAGTGGTGGCCTGAGAGTATTGTCCAAAGGCCTCTTGGACTCTCTCAGGCTGGTGCTGTGACCACTTCCCTGGGGAGCCTCTTCCAATGCTCAGCCACCCTCTGGGTGAAAAACCTTTCCCTAATATCCTACCTAAACCTCCCCTGACACAACTTCAGGCCATTCCCTTGGGTCCTGTCACTGTCACCCGAGAGAAGAGATCAGTGCCTGCCCCTGCTCTTCCCTCACAAGGAAGTTTTAGACTGCAGTGAGGTCTGTCCTCAGGCTGCTCCAGGCTGAACAGACCAAGTGCCCTCAGCTGCTCCTCCTACAGCTTCCCCTCCAGACCCTTCACCATCCTCGTGGCCCTCCTTTGGACACTCTCCAATAGCTTTGTATCTCTCTTATCCTGTGGCACCCAAAACTGCCCCAGCACTGGAGGTGAGGCCGCCCCAGAGCAGAGCAGAGCGGGACAATCCCCTCCCTTGTCCGGCTGGTGATGCTGTGCCTGATGCCCCCAGGACACAGGTGGCCCTCCTGGCTGCCAGGGCACTGCTGACTCGGGTTCAAATTGCCATTGACCAGGACCCACTGGTCTGTTTCCACGGGGCTGCTCTCCCAGCCTTTTGTATCCCAGTCTGTCTGTACATCCAGGCTTGCCCTGTCCCAAGTGCTAGATGTGTGTCCTGGGGTGATGCTATGAAGCCTCTTTATTCCTTGACCATCCGCTCAATGCCCAGGGACGCTGTGCCTTTACGATGGACCCGGGGCCGGGGCCACAGGCCCGAGTGGGGGCAGTTTAACGGGGGCCCAGCGGCTCAGGGGCTCTGGGGCTTGGCAGGGCTCGGGAGGGAGTGCGCCGGGAGTGCTGCGCTGCTCTTTGGGTTTCTTTTGTGTTCCAGCTAGCGGGAAAAAGGTTCTGTCGGTTTTTTTTCTTGTTCTTTTTCCCTTCTCTTGCCTCACTGCCTCCCTTCCCTCCTCGCTGGTCCGGAGAGCCTGCGGGTGGCCCCGGCTGGTCCGAGCCCATGTGTTTGTTCCCTCTCTGGGCATTTGTTGTATTTTGAGGGTTTTTTTTCCTGTTCTACCCTGTTTTGTTTGGTGTTAATAAACAGTGTGGTTTCTTTTTCCCACTTTCACTTCTTGTGACCCATTTGTCTTGTTGATGGAGGAAAAAAGGGAGGCCGTTTTCCCTTCAGAGGAGACACTCCGGAGTGTTTCCTCCTGAAGTTCTGTCTTAAAAACTGAGACAGTGTGTCACTTTATTATAAACTTCATGTGATTGATGATTGCGCAGTTCTGCAATTTGCCTTGGTCTCTCTGCAGGGTCTCTCTGCTTTCAACAGCTCTTCCCAGTTCAGCATTGGCAGCAAACTTGCTTAGTATCCCTTTGAGTCCTGCCTCCAAGTCATTAATGAAGATGTTGAAGAGCACTGGCCCTAAGGAGGAGCCCTGTGGAACCCCACCAGTGACAGATCACCAGCCTGATGCCACCCCATTCACTGTAACCCTTTGTGCTCAGCCCATCAGCCAGTTGCTCACCCATTGCATGATGTATCCAGAAGGATCTTGTGAGAGATAGTATCAAAAACTTAACTGAAATCCAAAAGTTTTACATCATTCATCTTCCCTTGATCAGCTATGTGCATTACCCTGTCATAAAGGAAAATTAAGTTTGACAGGCAGGGTTTTTCCCTCATGAACATGTTTTGGCTGTGACCAATGAATGTGTTGTCCTTCAAGTGTTTTTCAATACCTCACAGAGTAATCTCCAAAATTTTGCCAGGCGCTGAAGTGAGACTGTGACAGGCCTGTAGTTTCCAGGCTCATCCTTCTTGCCCTTCCTGGAAACTGGGACACTGTTAGCAGCTGCCAGTTCAATTAGGACCTTTCCAGATTTCCAAGACCACTCAAAAATCAGTGAGAGAGGCCTTGTGGTTGATGTCAGCCAGCTTTTTAAATATTCTCAGATGAATCCCATAGGCCCCATAGATTTACAGGGATCCAGCTGGAGCAGCAGATTGGGCAGAAGTTCATGTCTCTGTGAAGTGATCATCCTCATGCTGTAACAGGCCAATGTTACTTCTGCCCTACCTTTTGCTATTAATGTATTTTAAAACACTTTTTATTATCCCCCACAGTACTGGCCAGCTTCAACTCTAGTTGAGCTTTGGCCACACAAATTTTCTCCCTAGAGTAGCAAGCAGCATCTTTGTATCTCAAATAATAATTAAAAAAATTACGGAAATGCAAATTAGAGAATACTTAAAATGTAGTGTGGGGGAGTATATTGGTAATGTACATTATTTCTCCTTCTTGTCCAATCTTGTTTTGATGGCTCAGTACTGGGAAAAATACTTGGTTTTCCTTGCTGCTGTTGAAGGCTTCTTGTTAAACTGTAAAAATATGACTGTGGAACTTCTAGATATGTCTTTTGTCTTCCATTTTGAAGTATTTTGAGTATTTCTAGCACTGCATGAGGAGGAGGGGGGCAGGAATCAAGGAGATCCTGTTTTGCTTGTGCATACAATATCCAAGATTAGGGATTTTACATATTTAACAAAGACTTGCTTGTTTCTTTCATAGCATTTGGTAGTCATTGTTTTAGTGTGAGAGAGGAGGAAACTCTCTGACAGTGAAATTCCTCTCCTTTCTTGCAGCTCAGGTTTGGTTTCTTAATTGCTGTATCATCAGCAGCATCACCACTCATCGGCTCTGCCTGCAGATGGTGAGACCTGAGTTGCCAATCTGGTGAGCTGGCCAAGGAGTTGCCAAGTCCTCCTCCCTCCCAAACCAAAAGATTGTTTCTTCACCAGCTTTATGACTGATCAAATTTCTGTAGGACTTTGCAGGGTAAAATGGCACTGAGGAGTCTGCTTGGTACTAGGTGACCTGAGTACTGTCCCTCCAGGTGGCCACTGATGGGCTGTGGCTAGGCTGGACCCAGGTAAAGTGGGGTGGAGATGCAGGTAAAGGTAAAGTCTCCTAAATTCATGGTACCAGGTGACCATTGTGACTTTGAGAGAGACTGGAACAGATAACCAGCATGGCCCCTGCAGCTGGCACAGCTAGTGGTGACTGCTTTCAGGAGGCTACTGCTGTCATCTTACTTAACCATGGTGTCTTTGACTGGGTCATTACTCTCCTCCCCCTCTTACTTTTTGCTAAGTTGACAAAAGTGAGGGGTTTTTTTTATTTTATTTTTGGATAAAGGCTCAGCTGTAGGTAGTGGATCTATGCAGTTTCAGACAAAGCTTTTCTGTTGATGAAGGACAGCAAAAGAATAGATAGGAGAGATTGGTTCCTTGTCCACACACAGCAAGTTGTAGTCTTTTGGTCACAAAGGTGACAGGATTTACCAGGCAGCTGTCTGTGCCATGGACTAGTTTACTTTTCTCTGCAGTGCAATCCACGCCCTTGGGAGCAGACTCTGTCCTATTATCAAGCAAAAAAGCTTTGTAATTCCACTTGAAAGAAAGGTGCCAGACTAGGGCATGTCCACTGACTGCTGATCTTACATCTCTGAGCTGTTTAGCAGTGCAGGTGAGCTAAGTGGCACAGAAAGCAACCACTTTCCATGGCTTATGCACTCCATGGGATCCTTTCCAATGATTTTTAAGGGACAACAGAAAAACCCTCTAATATCTGATGAAAGTACAGAGTATTCTTCAGACTGTGCCAGTTAGTTAGCAAAGAATTTCTTTGAAGAAGCTTTAGACTCCACACTTGTATGATTTTTGTAAACTGGTGGAACTTACTTCTTTATAACAAAATTGAAAGACCTTTCCATTGTTTTCTGGGATGCTGTTGAGAGAGTGAGTGTCACTGGGTTGCTGCTCTCAAGGTCTTCAGTCCCAAAGTGGAAAGTAAACTCATGCGGAAGACTTGCTCTAAGGAGAGCTGTTCTTTCATAGCAGGAAGACTACTCTGATCTCACAGGGTTACTGAGCAATGTAACTGCGTTACTCTTCTGCTTGAGAGCCATGGGTAGGGAGGCTTATTTAGACACCAGATCTTCTGGTATAATTTTTTTGTTACTAATTCAGCGCATAGTAAAAATCACAAGTGAGCAGGCTGCTATCTAAGGATTTTTTGCACTGTTACAGGTAGCTTTTTCCAGATGCCATACTAGAGGGGGGCATTCGTTTGTGCACAAACATTCCTGCTTTTCATATAGAAAAACTCAAAATGCTAAAAACTAGATGCATTCAGGGTCCTGCGAAGGCATCACTTTACTCCAAGTGAAGTGAAAGCCTTATGGATTATAAATGTCATGTAATTTGGGCATATAATCCAAGAGGCAGGTTTCATCATTTTCCTCATCAACTTTATTAGTTGGTGGACAAAGCAGGCAGGCTCCTGCAGTGGAGCAATCACTAAGTTTTCACCCCAGGGAGGAGCTCCATCTCTTCCCCTCCTGGACAGAGGAAGGCCTCTGCACTTAATATTGAAGGAGGAGCTAAACGTTAGAGACATAAAAACTCCTTGTTTCGGAAATGACTCCTACTTAACAATACGCATCTTTTTTGGGTGCCAGACGATGATGCCTGAAAGAGTCAGATTGAATTCCTAGTTGGCAATGTGATTTCCTTACACCTCTTGCTGACCAGAGAGGTGGCTAAGAAGTAGCCAGTGTGGACCCCTCAGCATCCCATGATAACCTGCTCTGGCAGGGTGTAGAGCACCTGGTGACCAGGGCCATGTCCCGTGTTCCTGCCTTGCCCCCAGCAGGTAGATGGGCAGAAACTGACCCAAGGTGCCACTGGCTGCCTTAACCTGATCATTCTTCTCCCTCTGTGCCCTTGGCAGCAGCGGCTCGCAAGCCATTGCAGGAAGTGGCAGAGCTGTGTAACCCTTGTCCTGTGCAGTTTGCTTTTGACAGCTATGACAGCCAGCAGAGATTTGGCTTCAGATGTAGTGTAATGATTAGTGTAACACGCAAATAATAATTTTGTTGTAACATCTGCCATCCTCTCGGGGTGAGGCTGTGTGTTTTACCCGTGGGCTGGCAGTTGCTGGATGCATTTCGTTAGGTTCCCAGACACGCCCTGGTTTCTGTATAATTGATGTGCTTATTAAAAAGGGAACAGAAAAACCTCTTCTGTTCCCAATACCTGATTTAATAATAAACTCTCATTTCTGTCCGTGAACAAGTCTTCTTTCGCAATGCTGATCTCACACCTTTGGCTATTATGGTCTGCAGTTACGAAAGTAGAAGATCATTTTTGTTGGCCACTGAAAATACAGGAGAAGAGTTTTGCAATTTTTATCTTTTTGCTTCTTTGTATGGGAGAAACACGCTGAAAATCTGCTCCCTTAAAACTAGCAGTTTCATCTCTTTAAAAAGAAACAAACAACAACCCAGCTTCTTGCACTAGATGGCAGTGTGGATAGTTCAATGGGAAACTTGCTTTATTTAGAAAAATCGTAAGATTGATGCTAGGAAGTATTCTATATAAAATCACTTTATAGTGAGGGCAAAATCACTTTTCATTGCTTGTCCATCACACATTTGTGCTGGGGAAAAAAGTGTATTCCAGATCTGAAAAGCTTGTGTAGGAGGCGCCAGTTTTCAGAGTTGCAGATTACTGCGTTTTTCTCCTTTTCATTTCCTCCTCTTACATCTCAGAAGCGATGATGTCCTTCAGGCTGAGTGTTCATCTACACACTTCTAAAGATGTGTTGCTGCTGTCCTGCAGACACAAGCCTGAGGAGGATTCTGCTGGATGAAGAGGGACAATTGCTAAATATTGAGAAGTATGCTAGAATTATGGGCTGTGACTACACATTACTGGTCAAGGGTTAGCAGTGGATGAATAGGTGTATCAAGTTGCAGATATCTTGAAGAAATACTATCAAATTATCAAAATGAAGCTGTAATTAAGAAACATATTCCTTCTATACAGGTGAAATATTAAGCACAGTAGATAAACTTAGTTAAATCAGGATGCTTGTCCCACACCTGAGTGCCAGTGTGAGAGTAAAATCCTGGTGAACACTGTCAGTCTTTTATTGAAATTCAGTAGTGCTGCTTTACATTGAAAGAAATTGAAGGGCAGACCTGAACTGAGACATGGTATCTGAAGTTCTCCTCTGACTAGATGGTCATGAGCTTGTTGGATGCTGGGAAAAATAGTGATCCCTGTCCTGAGCCATTTATGCCAAGGCATGGGTCTCTGAGATGGTGGGCTTTGTGGTCCCACATTTTCTCTTTTGCAAGACCGGTTTACCAGAAGAGAGAAGGGATTTCACCTGGAAAGAAAGTCTAGATAATTAGTGACAAATCCACTTGCATTTATTTTGAGTTAGGAAAAATGTTGCTATCAGGTGTAAGAAACTGCTTCTACTCAACTCTTAGGTATTATTAGAAAAAGTGCCATGCAGGCACCTCTGCAGAAAATTTAGATTTGTTTTAGATGTGTAAAAGTGTATTTTCACCAAGTGGTTTTGTGGTATGTCCTTTCGCTCTTATACATAATGCAAATAAAAAATTAAGATTAGTGATTTGAGACCAATTATCAGAAAGGTTTTAAGGTAAAGCTAATTACGTTGCTAGGGGAGAGAATTATGAAACTCTTAATTGCAAATATATATCCAATACCCAGATGCTCTTACACTAAAGTGACAGCATCTTTCCATGGCTTGTGCTATCTGTATGAGATAAAAAATAAAAGAATAACCATTAAAAAAACCCCAGTCGGTCAACAGTAGGAATAAATTGTGGCTTGCAGACTGTCAAACCTGATACCTATTAACTAACACATGTAATGTTACATGTGTCTATATAACAAAACCTTTCAAATAAAAATGCACCTTGTTTTTGTAAAAATACTGAGAAGAGAGCAAGCAGGTTTGGGAAAAATAAAATCATTTAATTGATGTTCTTAATGTATTGAATATAAAATACATTTTATTGGTTTAAATATATTAAATATATTAAAAAATTTTAAATGTATTTAATATAAAAGTGTTTCAATCCTTAAGGCCAGTTAACTAGAAATAAAATGGTCAGACTGCTGAGCTTAACAAGCTTAATTTTTGTATTTGCAGGGTCCATATTCTTTCCTTGTCTTGTTCAGATGTCTGCTAGTTACCATACTGCATTATTTCTTAATATGAATACAACTTAGAGTTTGTCCACAAATGTATGCTATTGGAATGAGTAATTATTCTCTAATGTCCATTGCTCTTTGCATATTGTTTATTAAGCTTCTTAATATCAAGTTTCTTAGGCAGAAGTTGCTCTGTGGTATAGTCAATTAGACACTCAGATGCAGATTACGTTTTTTTCAAGCAAAGAAAACAAATTCAGTAACATTTACTTGCTCTCTCTGAATGACTGTAAGGGGCACTGCTGAGGATTGGTCTGCATTTCAGTGCTTTGGATGAAAATTTGCAAAATGCTGGTGCTCTGTCGCAGCTGTGTCCTCCTAGACAGTGCTTTAAAGTATATCTGTGGGGTAGACATGGCAGGCAAAGAAGGAGCACAGATGTTATAAAGGAATTTCTTGTGCAATTGCTCTGCTTTGACTGAGTAGCAAAGCTAAAGGACTGCGTAAAACAATTACTGCTTGGACATGAAACTCTGATCTTGCTGCTCCAGGGAATCTTTGTGGTTGAAAAAGGGCCGTGTTCTAAGTACAAGATAACTGAAAACTTAGACAAAGATTAGGCTCTTGCTGAAGTAGCACGTCTCATCTAAGCCGAGCTTGTGACTGCAGCCTCAGCTAACCTTCCTGATGATCCTGCAGGCTACTGGGCAGAGAGTGGGTCTCGTCTGTGGTTCTGCTGGTACCTGCTCAATTTCTCACCCCTGCTTTAGCTTCCCTCTTAAATGTGTCTCTGCCACAATTCACAGCCATGCGCAAAGTTGCCATCCTTCATTCTACTAATAAAATTGGACTTTCAGCCATTTTAAAAATGTCACTTTTTCCTTAACTGTTAGACTAATTGATGTGGTTTAAACAAGGGTGCAGTTCATTCAGCTGTCATCATGAGAAGATACTGAATTATTTAAACATCTAGGATTTTGCTTAAATTCAGAACAAATCAAATCTCTAGCCTTATCTTGTTTTGAGATAGATAACGAGGTTAGTGCCACAACATATTATGTGGTCAGATTAGTCTACATATATCTAAGTGTCCAGGTGTCCTTCTGAAATGAATAAGCAGTGACAAGTCTCAGAGCAAAAGCTAGGAAAGCTGTTCTGGGTAAAGAGAATGCAGCTGGTTTGGTGCATAAACTGCACAACATGTATGAGTTAAAAAAAAAAAATAAATATGGAAATAAGATGCTTCAGTTTTCAGCTCATACAAACCATCTGTTTTCTCTGCCTGTCTTGTATTTGAAAAGGATAACAAAAGTAGTATGTATTACTTTTTCTTCTACTCCCCTTTTTTTAGCAAAAATAAATAAATAAAAATACACATCCTTTCAGCTCTGTTTCTCCTTCATCATCTCCTCTACCAGTACATTATTGTGTACGATACAGTGTATCCAGTATAGGGGAATATTTCTGGATGACCATTTCCCCAAGGGTGCTTATTAAGAATTATGGCTCTTTATTTCACACTGTGGTACTAAACAAACAAACAGAAAACTCAACCCCTCTTTCCAGCTGGGAGTTACAGCTGACCTTAAAAGTGAGCTAGCGCTGCCAATGAAAAGGCTGTGGTCTACCAAAGATAAACGGAAATGCATACATGCTATAATATAAAAGTTACAGAAAATTGGGTAATGACTGGTTTATATTATACTGTAACCACCGGGCTGAATGTGCTTGAAGTCAAGTATATTTCTGTGAGTAAGCAAAGAGGAATTTGTTGACAGGAACAATTGTTAACTGTCAGTACCTTCACTAGGGGCAAAGGGAAGCTTGATTTGTGCAGCTGTGTCTCGCTGATAGGATGTCTCCCACAGAAGTGAAGCCTCTGTAGGAAAAGACTGGGTTATTGCAAAGAAAACTGCCCAGTACTCTCAGCACAGTTTTTTAGAAAATTGTCTTGATTAAATACTGGTTGAATCAGCTTGAACTGAGAGGAACATAGAGTTTCCTGAAGAAGTAGACATAGTGCTGGGAAATGAGATTTGTAGTCCTTTTATCTATTGATTAATCACCATTTGTCAGTAAATAAGATTGAAATGACTTCCAGGTTTCACACTGGCCTTAGCCATTTCTGCCTTCAATAGCTGAAGGTGTGCTGAAAAACTTGTATTTTCCAGGTAGAGCAAAAAATACATATACCTTCTTTTTTTATGTATTGAGTCTTGGACTACTTAATGGAAAATGGTCACACCTTGCAAAATACTAGAGGCATCTGCAGCTGAAAGGCTTTGGCCAGAGAGGTTGACTAAGCATAGGAAGCGAGTAACAAAGTTAGAGTTTACAACTTTGACTTCTCCATCTGGGAGAAATTTTGTCTGAAAATTCTGGTTTCACTTAATGAAGTTCAATCATTCAACCATTTTTGGGCAATTAAACCATTTCCAGAGTGGGTTACACGCCAAGAAACAGATTCATATGTATGAGGTTAGCCACACTGTTCACATGGGAGCTCACAGCAACTGCTCTGAACCTGGGCTCAACTCTCCTGTGAATTTACTGAAACAGCTGCTTATCAGTTGGCATGGGTCACTGCTTTCACATTTTTACTGCTAATGCCTGGGAAAGTTGGGTGTTTGTGCATCCTGTGCTTGCCTATTGTTAATATTCCCTCTGATATTCTGCAAAATAGGGGGGAATAATAATACCTTGTGCTTGGTGTTAGCTTTCAGTTTGTCAGCTCCCAGTATCGCCTAGAATAAAGCTAAAGGAAATGGCTGGGCTGCAGAACTGGGCTGGAGGGCAGGATGGGGCAGCCCAGGCTTTGGTTTGGGGAATATGCATATGCACGCTGTCTTCAGCGGCCCCAGTGCTGGAGGCTGGTCTGGGAAATAAATTACTCAATTACTAAACTGGCAGTATCTCTTTGTGGGTGTTTTTGCTGCTGTTTTCACTCCCTGAATGGGCCTTCAGTGAGATCTTAACCATCTTGCAGGAGCAAAGGCAAGGCCCTGCAAGCTAGTAGTGGTGCAGACGACAAGCTGTGTGGGAGCAGCCATCATCGCCTGTGAAACTTGTTCCCCTCATCTTGGGAGGCTTACAGATCTTGGTATTTGGGTCAAAATTCAGAGGCTTTTAGGAGTGTTAAAGTCTAGCATGTTACTAGCATAACTGCTTGAGTGGCTTCCTGCCTTTTGAAAACCAAACAGGGTCCTCACTATTCCATTAGACCTTGCCAGTTGTTAGCTGACTGGTCTCCATATTCGCATAGAAGATGCTCCTGGCAAGAACAGCATATCTCTTGGCTTGCAACACATCTCCCTATCCTGCTTCACTTTGAATTGCATTGGTTGGGAATATTAAGCAGTCTGCTGCAGCACCTGTGGTATGGGGGCAGGAGCTACGGTCCTGCCAAGAGCAGAGGTATTTTCCTGTTTACACCTGTATAGAGACTCAGAAATTTTTTGACAAAAGTTTGCTAAAACTAGCACTAGCATAAGGCTGCCACAAGTCATTGTGATGCCTTTTGATTTTGTAATACACATAAGTAACAGTCATTTAATCAACAGATCTGGCAAGATCAAGAACAGGACTGATTAAGGCATGAAGAATAGACAATAAATAAAATTAATAAATAATCTCATCTGGGATTAGAGGTTGGTGTGAGAGAGTTGGCAGGAAATAATTAAAACTAAAAAAAAAAAAAAAATTAAAAATTCACTGGGAGATTTGTTTATCTTTTATTCCTGTTATTTATTCCTCCTACTTTTCACTAATGCAAATTTCCACCCATGCTGGAACTATGAGCTGGTGCAAAACACAGCTGGCCCTGAGGGAAGCGTGATGTTTATTCCCCCCCTACTCCCTTTAGTGGTTGCTCTGTAGAGGTATGCAATGCTATGCCCGCTGATGATTTTAGCGAATTAGGGAATAAGCTGTGTAGGTTCCACCTGATTGGGAGCAGAAGCCACATGCTGAAAATAAAGAAAGTAATTGCTTCATAGTGTTGCACAAATAGGTTTTAAGTGTTGTGATTTGAATGTTAAAAGTGATTTTTTACTGTAATTAATCACTGTTTGGATGCTGAAGAGGGCATCCAAGTTTTTTAATGGTAAATTTTTTTAATGCATGGTAAGTTTTTTAATGAGGTTATTTTCTGGAACTGTGAAACTTCATTTAAAAAGAAAAAAGCTAATTTTTGTTGAAAATATGATTGCCATTGGGGTGCGTTGGAATAACTTTTGTTCTTGTGGAAACTGTCTTTTCTTATGAAATAATCTGTGTTGGTATTCTGAAATCTCACTCTGAGGTGCTATTTTTCTTTGGGGCCAGGTTTTTCCAAGTTCCTTTCTACACAGATAAAGCTATGGAGCTGCCACTCAGTGATACCATGCAGGATTGCAGCTGTGTTGTGGAGAGTGTGTCCCACTTTTGGAGGGAGGATGGCGTTCAGTAGCCCAGCTGGAATTTGTTGAGATGAGCTCTGTTCAGTAGCAGCAGTTCATATTGGCAAGACCAAGTGCGTCTCAGTGCTGCAGAGAAAAAAGAGCACAAGAATCTGTCATCCTCATCGTGAGTGATAATGCAGATGAGCACAGTGGCTTGTGATACATGCTACAGTACTTTGCATGATGAATGGGTGGGACTAAAAATGTTTCTGAAGGACTGTCCAAGTATCTTCATGCTGCTTGTGTCTCTGATTTTATTGTATCCTCCCTCCAGAAATGGGCAAATGCAGTAATGTCTAATTTCTAAGTAACTACAAAAGCTCAGCGTGCAATAGTTATTTTCTGGAACTAATGCCTTTAAAGTTGTTCACTGGTAGAAATTAATTACATCTTTAGACAGCAGTTGTCTCTTTCTATCATGAGTCAACTCTAACTTGCAGTATTTATCAACACTTTTTAATAAGATGAAATTTCTATTTACAGATACTATTCATATGCATAGAGTAGCAGTTATTCCTAAAGGTTTTTTTAATGTGTGTTGTCATCATTGTTGCTTTGAATGCTATTTTGTTATTGCAGCAGTGTAAATACACCTTAATCTCATGGCTTCTGGGAGGGGCTGGCTGGTGTCTTCACAGGTTTAGGGAGTGATTTCTGCTGTTCTGTCCCACCTTGCCTCAACAACCTGTGTGCTACTGAGAATGAACAAAATGTTCTCTCCACAGTTGCATTCCTTCTGCCACTGTTCACTGCTGCCAAGTCAATAAAACGAAAGTGGAATTTTTTAAAGCTGCCTTTTTTCTTTCTTGTTTTTTTTAACCTTTAATGCTTTTTGCTTTCCGAGCAAAGAGCTGCTGACGCCAGATGTTATACCTGTTCAGGTTTTGCCTTTCCATATACTTGCTAATTGGCACTCTGGGGAATGTTTGTTTCTGCAGCTTTTTTTGAGCGTAGCAGCCACATGCATGTAAAATCTTTCAGGAGGGGAGGAGATGGAGTGGTGTCCACACATACAGCTGTGTTTATTTCCGCATGAGCTAAAAACTGCCCAGCTTCAAAATACACAGCTGTAAAAGGGAGCACCACCAGAGCAACTGTAGGTCACCTTAAATAGGAGTCAGGGTTTATGTGCCTGGCCTGCAACAAGGCCAGCTGCCTCAAGCTCTCAGCAGAGAGAGGTAAACACCATCAAGAGCAGTGCATTTGTGGGTGTCGCTGAGCTGATAGGGAGATGATGGTGGGAGGCACCTTGAAAACCTTGATTCATCTCTATAGTTCTTGTGTGAGAGGCCAACTCTTACTTGAGACAAAAATCCCATTAGTTATGGACCGAGAAATCTTGCTGTTAAACACTGATGCTAAGAAATTTGTTTCAACTGCTTTTTATGCTATTCCTTTCCCGGCAGCTGGGAGCAGACTAGATCACAGAGAGGGATGTTCACGTATCTTGCAGCTCTGGTAGTCCCTGCTGTAATTTGATTATCAGCAGTTCTCCAAGTAAGCTTTGAAAGTCCTTTGCTGCTTCTCCAAGTCCTGCAACGAGCTCCATAAGAAAAATGAAGGACAAGTACCACTGAAAGTCTGCAGTCTACTTTTTATACTGCAGTGTCTGCCACTAAGTTAACGCTTTCTATTTCTATCACACTTTTTCAAGAATGTATTCTGATATCTGAGTTATAATACAATAAAATAACCCTGATTTTGTTATGTTACTCTGCAGTATGTTAAGCCCCCATGTATTTATCTACAAAAATTTAAAAAAAAAAAGCTACCCACCACAATTTTTGTCAGCAGTCATAGCTACCTAGTTATTATTCTAGAGCAACTGTTCATGTGTGATTTATGCACCAAAAGACAAATATCACAGTTCTCTTAAAATCAGCTGAGAGTTCGTTCTAGTTAAGCAGAGAGATACATGCAAAGGTTTGAGGTCTTATGCTGCAGCTACAAGACTTCAGTTAAGGATAAAATTTGCAGTCATCCACTTCTTTATTCACTCTCAGCTGCAAGCACAGTTCACAGTGTAGAAGTTGGTGTGACTTGGCACATCAGTTTGCGAGATGCATGTTGCCCAGTAAGGCTTGACCAAATTTTAGACCTGTCCACGTTTAACTTTTGCTTTCCTAATTTTAGTGGGAGTGAAGACAATGTACACTGAAGAAGTTTCCATAGGAGTTTTGTTTTTTAAGTGCCGTTTAGCTTTCTTAAAATTGGCTCTTAAAGAAGATGCCTTACTTGACAGTTGCTGATGAAAATAGTGCTCGTCTATGTGCTCTCAGAGGCTCATGTGCCTGAGCTATCATATGATGAATTCAGCTATATTTATAAGGAAACTAATGCTGGTTTTTACCCTTTAAGAACTTTATTTTGATGTGTGACCTAGCTAGTATTTTCTTTCTTGGAAAGGTCCTATTTTCATAGCAATTGTTCTTCAGTGTGATGGCAGCAGGTAAGAAACATACCAATGTCCTCAGATAACTCAAAATAACTTTCATCTGGGTTTGTATTTCTTCTCCCAGTTACGAGTAATTAATTCTGTGCTGTAAAATAATTAATATATAGCAAAAATAAAGCATTTGAATTGTAATACTCTGTTACATACCTAAATATAGTCTGCTTCTTAAATCATATTTTTAAAATAATAATTCACACAGTGTTCATTTCACATCTTAAGGTGTGTCTTCTGCAAGCTTAGCATTGTTTACCTGATGTTTCTTCTCTTTTCTCTTTATAATTTTCTGGCGAAGCAGATACACTTTGTTGGAAATATTGTTCTATTTACAAGAAGTATTTGTACTGCCAATTCTGTTCTGGTAGAGGTAAACTCTAGCAGGTTTTGTGCCTGTACTCATGTAGTCTTTGAAAATCGGATCACATTCTTCTCAACAAGGTGTTTCCCCAGCTTCAATGATGGCAGGGAGCTTCCCACCTTGATGACATCCTTCCTTCCCAAAAGAGGAACTGCTTTTTTGAATAGGGAAATACAGAATATTTCTAAATACTGTGCAATCTAATATCTTAAATCTATTATTTACCCTATTGCTTAATGGCAAAGGAATATGCCCTTTGTATAAGTATGTATATACAATATATGTGATGGCATTCAGATGTAGGGAATGGAAAATTAACTGTTTACCTAATGAAAATTTTGCCTGTTTCAGCTTTTGTAACTTCACTGCAGGCTAACATCAGCATGCAGCCTTCATTTTGTTCATTTTCTTGGCAACATTTTGATACTGGATGTACATTATTAGGAACAAAGGGCAAAACATGGATTAATAATTAGCAATACGTATGTCCACAGACGTTCAGTTGTAACTCTGTGCTTGCTTTTGCTATTGTATTGAGGAGAGGGGAAAAAGAAGGCCATTCAGCACAGCAGAGAAGAACAAAGAGTTAACGCTAGTATTTCCTCATATGGTGATTAGATAGCTTTAGAAACTTAAGAAATTAAAAGGAGGAGGAGGACTTGCAAAGGTCTTTAATCCTGTCATGCGGTGCTGCTTTGTAGCGGTTTTAGTTGTCTGTTGTCTTCCCTTGCAGTAAAAATATAAAGAAATGTAACAATTCCTATTGCTTGCTTTTAGGCACTGGAGTTGTTGCTCCAAGGAATGGGAGCAGATAAAAATTAGGGCTGATTAGCCCCAAGAGAGGTGCATAGATCCTTGGTGGCAGAACAGCAAAAATAAGCAGCTCTTCCAGATAAGTAAGGTGGGGAAAAGGAAATTCAGCCTATCTTAAGAAAAAAGCTAGGGAGAGAACATCTACTTTAAGACCCCTCTCCTATATAAGAGCTTTTCTCAAGATTTAAAATCAGTAAGAGATTAGCTGTATTGCCAAAAAGGGTTATTTTTAGACTTTGTAAGGAAATTACATTGGCTGCAGAAGGGACCCTTAAGTTCTGCTCATACTGAAAAATCCAGAACCCAAATCTTGAAAATATTCCTTTTTATCTAACTGGGACAGCCCTTGTTCAAATTCAGTTTCTATCTTTGGAGTATGCATGGAATGAGGGAAAAGGGGGGCAGGTATAAATAAATTGTGTATTTTCTGTTTTGCAGCTCTTCCAAGAAGATAGATGAATGTGCTTTTAAGCTCTGTATTGATTTGTTTGCTGTGGCTGTGTGTATATCAGAAATCCATGGGCACTGGGGCTGGGGAGAGCTCAAAGTATGGCTTAGTTTTCTGGGGAATCACCATTTGGGGCGAATAATCTGAACAAATAAAGTGCCCCTCTGCTAGGACCTTTGTGGTATGGTTTGAGGTAGGCATTGATAATTGTGCAGCAGCTTATTCTGCTCTCAGGATAATAATCCAAGTGAATATGAAAGCCATTCTTTTATTACTAAGAACATCTGAATTAGTTTTAGTTTTATTTACACCACATAATTTCCTGCTTAGGACTTGTCTTCTGTGAAGAAACACATGAATCACATTGAGGATGCATTGTTTCAGTGACAGTACTGCTGTGTTGCTCTTCAGAAGCTTAAGTTCTTGCGTTGCCTTTTTTACCAGGATTTGGTTTGTTGTGCAAGATGCACTGCCATCTATTTGTCTGTTTGCTCATATGGTGACTGATAAAAATACACCTTATTTTGCCATTTCTTTATTAACATACTGCTGTCTAATAAGAGATCAACTATAAAGACTAAAGGCAACATATTTATGGATCTCCATTTAAAGGTATAGTTTTTGCAGATTGTGGTGGACTCAATCCACTGTCTCAGGGTTATAACAAGGGTGAGTTTCAGATCCATACACCATTTGGGGAATTACAGATTCAATTCTAACTTAACACGTGCTGTAAGATATAGATGGCCCCTTGTTTGTTGATTGTTGCAGCTCATGTCAGCGCTGAGATACAGTTTTGGCTGACAGACAATGTGAATGAAGGCTGAGTTTATTTGGATGTGACTGACAGAAACGAGAGTCAGCACTGCCAGCCTTGATGCTGCACATGGCAGTCGTACCACACACGTCCCAGCAGCTTGTCAGCACCTCTCCTGCCTGGCACCCTGTGGCACAGCAGTGGTGTGCCTCATGCTAGTAACCAGATGCAGGACTTTAGATTAGAATTTTCAGGGGAGAGACATAATTCAGTGAGTCCTGGCTTCCTAAGGTGAAAACTCCTTGTGCAGTAAGTTGATCAGCACACTTTTGTCTGCACTGGACTCTCTTGCCACTGTACATCTGTTTGAAAAAGATGGGGAGCGTGAGCATAAGAAGATGCTGTGAATAATTAATATAAGTGTTAGTTCACTCTCTCACTGAGAAGGAGGAATGAACTCTGTGTAAACTCTATGCTGATTTAAATTACTCAGATTAAATTACAAAGTCCCAGAGCATTAGGAACAGGTTGTTTTAATGTTGACTGGGCTGCAGAGAGGAACATCCCTGCTGAGGGACAAGTGCATTGCCCCAACTTGTGGTCCCCTCTTTTGGGTGGGTAAGTTCCCTGTAGGTGTCCACACGTAGCAAAATGGTTTTGGCCGCATGCAATGCAGAGGCTCTGTGACACTTGTCTGGCAAGCTGACAAGTCTTTCTCTGTGAGCTGTTGAGCAGGAAAAGTATGGAGATACCCAGCTAGACTGGCTCCATCATGCTTCACTGCAGCTGCTGCCAGATACCAGTACTGAGAGGCCATATAGCATGTGGTGGGGTGGAGGAGCAGCCTCTGGCAGGTTTTTGCTGCTGTGATATCTTGCCTCCCTCCTGCCAGAGTGTGCTGGCTTGCAGTCCATAGTGGTGTGGACATGTGGTGGCTTTGGAGGCAGGACAAGGGAAACCTCCTCACCCCTGGAATGAATGTGGAAAGCCTCACAAGAGATGGTTTGTGGCTTAGGGAAGTGGTAAAAAAAACTGCACATGTGCTGGCTGTTTCTGAGGGATGCTGTGTGATGGAGCAGCCTGGAGGATGTGTGGAGTTTGTTCCCTGGCCATGCTGAAGCTGTGGGATTGTGGTCTCAATAGAAGAGTTGTTGGCAAGTAGGGTCCCCTTGTATTTCTGAAGGGCCACTTCAAGCAGCTTGAAGAGAAATGGGCCCATGTTAGTATTGAGGTTGTAGACCCAGTCTAGCACTTGGGGATGAAATGTTGGCAGTGTGGGCTATAGACTGAGTCTAATGGAGAGTGAGACTTGAAGTCCTCTGCTGTAAACTGGGATAGATGAAAAGCAAGAGCCTGGCCCTTACAATATTGTCTCCTTTCACCTACAATTTTCTACTTTCATTGTGGAAAAAGCCTGTAATTTCTCTGTTCACGTAAGGTTGATAGCACGGTCCACAGTACCCATATTAGTAGTAAAAGAAAGGAAAAGAGACACCAGGATTTGGGTATTATTGTAGGGGAGGAAGCGGCATTTAGGGCTAGATGGGGACAAAGCTTATCTGCTGGAGCTTTCTCAGGTAAAGATACACCTTCAGCTGGGGTCACAGGTGAATAGTTACATGGGCAAATGCTGCCAGACAAAAGTATTTGTCTTTGAACTTGCCAGCTGTCCCATATCATTGCCCTTTCGTCATAGTAGATTTATGGCTGGTCTGATTAGGTATAGCATCTCAGACCTAAAATCAGAAGAAGAGACAGACTGAGACTTGACTGTCCTCCTCTAAGTATGTTTCATGCTTGCGCCATTACATATGAAATGTCACTGAAGGCTAAAGACTTGGGTACTTTACAGAAGAGTTAGATTTGTCTATTTATCAGAGTTTGTGCCTTAAAATCCTTGCAGTTTTGTCTTAGATGCAAAGTCTAAACAAGATCACAGTCCATTTCATAAACATCCTTGATTGGTTTGCTCATCTCAGCCTTCAACTTTGTCTACCTGTAAATTCTCTTTGAATAAGTGAATTAATTTTAAATTATGGGGATCTGCATATGTGTTTTTCCAACTGTTGTACAACTTGTAATGTTTAAAGATAGAGTGGAAGGGATGCTGTGTTTTGTCCTGCCCCACTGAGTGAACAAATGTGACAGGTAGTTTATATACATGCTGTAGAGAAGAAAGTGGAACTGTTTCTTGTCCCAGACAGAGCAATTCCAGGATTGTCAGCTCTGGGAGGCCACAGGTATACTGCAACTGGCATGCATGCATCATCCCCAACATGCATTCATTTCTCTCCCAACTTTTTGGAAGCCTTTTTGTTATTCATGCTGGTTTTCAGTCTTTGTCAGAGCAGATAAAAATGCCACTCAGCACACGTTTCATTTCCCTCTTGGAGAATGATCAGACTGAACTATTTGAAGCTATGGAAGTCTCATCCCTCCTGCTTTTCTGCAAGAAAAATGCGGATAGGCCAGTTGCGTCCTTTGGGCTCCCTGTCACAGCAAGCATTACAACCCATAGCAATATCATACTGGCTTGAATTAATGTACTTTTATGTAACTCATTATTCACTGGCATAAATAAAAGGGAGTGTCTTCTACATCATCCATTAGGAATTTCAGGTATAAAAAAAAAAGTTGTTTTTTTCTTCCTTGAATTGCCTTTCTTTTTTTAGTTGATTTTTTTTCTCTAATATAAACAGAAATTGGTTTCTGAGTTGCAGAACCATGCAGTCTTCTGAAGGTGTTTTTTTTTCTTCCATAATGTAATATGATGACAATGATGTTGTCAGGAATAATTTCCAGAAGAGATGGGTGGTCTGAGAATGCTCATAGGGTGTGGGGGGCCTTGCAGCACTGTGTCATGGGTGTCATCCAAGCATACATGTTTGTGTGTAGGCTCAGATCATGTGAGTGAAGATCATGCTCGTGCATATTAGACAAGGACCACCAAGTCCTCAGACTGTAGCCCAGTTCTGTATGGACAGGATGTCCTCCTTATTACAAGTGACAAAGGCATGCCAACTATGATTTACAGAATCCATATAATGATTTCCTTTTACTAATGAATGGTGATCCTGATAGTAAGAAAATAGCAAGTGCTGCCACTTCTGGCTGACAGTGAGTCTGCAGGATCTCTGAGAACAGGTATGGTCACCAAAAGTCCACTTGGCTGACCTGTCTTTTCGGATACTTGGGAGGGCTGTGTCCAGCCTCTGGCCCATACTAGGGAAAGCTGCTTGTGCTTGCAGGTAAGTTCTGTTTGTCTTAACTCCTTAACAAGAATTACTAGAACTGAGGTTTTCCTTCCCACACACTAGCTAGTTGTTACAGCCAAGCTTGGTTACACTAACAAAATTTAATGTACTTTAAACCATTTTGAAAGATTGTTCTTGCAGACAACTTTTTAGTAAGATGCTGTTCATGACCAGGATTTTCCACATGGTGACTTGTACATGAAAGGGTACAGAAAGGGCAACTAAAATTGAGCTGGGGATTGTGTTGCTTATGAGCTGGGAGAGAAGATTATAGTTTATAAAATCACAAAGGGTGTGGATAAGCTGAATCTGCACTGATTTTGACCAGCTCCTGCAATGCAAGAATTGGTAGCAGTAAAATTTCTCAAACATCAGTTTAAAATAACATAAAAGTACGCAGTGGGTACTGACAGCCTGGGACTTCCTGTCCCACAAGGCAGCAGAAGCTTGTGGCAGCAGCAGGGTCAGAAAGAGTCAAATTCACAGGCAGTTTATGTGAATATTAAAATGGCATACTAAGGACATACCTTTAAATATTCCAAATCCAATAATTGTTGATGCTGGGAGAATACAGAAGCATGGACTCATCATCAGGCACTTGTATTAGCCTTAAATAGTATCTGTTGTTGCTACTATTGAAAACAAGATAGTCTGGATGGATCATTTGTCTGCCTCTATAGAATGCTTATTATGTTTATTTCTGCTGGGTACTATTTTGAAATCCTTTCACTTTTTCTTTCCCCAGCAAGTCAATGAGTGGCTTGTGTAGAATGGCTGCTTTCTCTTCTGAATCCTCCAGACACTACTGGGATAACTCCATGTGGAAGGGAAACTAAAACCCAGCAGCTGATGGTAGACCATTTCTGCTATCAGTAGCAAATGTGACAAAGCAATACTTGTAGAAATTCAGAAAATTGCTGCGTTATTTAGAATAGTGAGAAGGATCCAGTGCCTTGGAAATATTTCCATGTATATCCATTTTCTGAGGCTTTTTCTGTACTGAAAGCTGCCCAGTAAAGCCCTGCTCCTGTGCAGCAGGTAGGTGGCTTGGGAGAGTGAAGCAGAAGCTTTGTGGAAGCTCCACTCAGGAGACGAGAAGATCACTTTCAAGTATGCAGAAGAAAACCTCTCAGACCCCTACATTACTGAAGGTTGCACATTTATTCTCCACTTCCTGCAATAACAAGGTGGGCAGAGAAGCTTAATGCAACTCTGCTTGAGATAGAGGCTGGGGGGCTGGGGGAGAAGACAACTGAGGGAATCCCATGAAACTGATTTATGTTGATTTCCAACATAGCTTGAGAATTGGAGCCTGACATTGCACTAGCTGGGACTTTGGGGTTGGGTCTGATTTTTTTGTTGTTGTTGTTTTTGACAGAAGGGAAGCATTTGCCCTGGCTGGGAGCACTCTGACTGTTCTTCAGCTTGCTGACTCAGGTCCCAGAGTTTCTGAGCCATCACTCTCTTCTTAACAGAGCTTAGCTCAGCTTTTGCCTGGAGCTCTGCTGTAAAGAAAGACCTTTTTACAGACCAGTTCCAAAAGTGGATGGAGTAAGGAAAGCAGGCAGGTAAATTCATGCTGACCGTAGCCATATCTCCTTAATTAACTTGCTTGTTGAAAGGATTTACAAGGCTTCTTTTGCTCTCATCCTATTGCAGATTCTGCAGGAAAAAACCCATAGTGAGAGGTGACTTCTTTTGGTTGACTACTTAAATATTGTCCAAAATAAATTACCTGTCACACTGCATATAGTAAGAATCATCTCTGTATCTTGTGATGGAGAGACTGAATCATAGCTGACTGCAGCCTGAGAGATGCTGCAGGAAACACTGGTTTCCAGGGGATTTTTCATTCTGCATTTTAGGGTGGCCTAGCTACTGATTTATTTTGTTCAGTTAGTGAGACTTGAACAGCAACTTGCATAATTTTGCTTGTGATTTGGATGCAACATTAGAAAGACATTTGCTGTGGAAAGTATATGAATGGGTGAATTGTTACATGATTAAATAATTAAGTGAAATTTAAAATCATTCACAACCCTTATCTCAAAGTTGATTATTGTGTCTGACCTGAAAAAAAATCTTCATATGCCTGCATTCTTACTTGTTCTTTATCTTTAATTCTAAAATAGCATCTACAAAAAAAGATATTTCTCCCTTACAAATGTCGCCTTTCAATTTATTGGCCACTCATGTTGATAAATATAAGGGTAAGAAGAACACAACCAAAGTAGGAGTGAGATTGAAAAGAAAGTATCAGGGATACAGTCATTATCCCAGGTAGATACCAACCACAGAGCAACTCCCCACATACTTTCTCCTTTGCTGTTGTTGGCAACAGACCTTGCTTCATTTAAATTGCACCTGGCATACTTGGTACATACAGGTTGCAGACATTCCTGTTTCCTGTAGAGAAGCACAAGTTTGAAAAGTGCTCACCACTCCAGCTGAGCAGGAGGGATTCCCAGTGCTAATTTCTTCTTGCAGCTAGAGAAATTACCATCTGTGTTTTTAGATGGGTTTTGCATGTATCTTGGCTCTTGTTTGCAAATGGTATCAGAGTCTTGCAGAATGAAACTGGGCAAGTTCTACTGCTAGAACGACGCACATGTGAGAGGGAAGTCTCAGGCAGAAGTCTTGTTGGCACTGATGTATAGCAGGAATGGAGCAGTACCAGTTCTTCTTGAGTATTGCATCTCATGGGTCGACTTGCTCTGTCAAACCCCTCTACCCTAAGCCATTTAATCACCTCTTTGCACTTGCTGGATAGGATTGCAGAGCTGGTTTTTCTCCTGGAACCATCCCCTGACTGAATCCATCTGAACAACTGGGAGCCAGTAGCTTTGAATCCTTCACAGTTCTGATCCAGATCTTAAACAACAGAATTGTAGTCTGAGCTACATTCACCCTGTGAGTGGTTCAAAATACAGTGTTGATCTGGAGCTCGCTTGGAGTGGTTGATGTGACTGTTTGCTCTTACTAATCTGCATGCCATGAGAAAAAAGAAGTTACATACCTATCTATTTAGCCTAAAGCCTCCTTGCCTGGGAAGCCAAAATCTGTCCTGTTGAATCCCACAAACCAGCGTGTGCCCATCACCATTTCCCACATGTGACCTCAGCCCTGGACAGGAGGACTTCCAGGGTTGCTTTTCTGAGTTAAGAGCTGAGTTATATTTCTCCTCTAATTACTGTGTTGCCAACATGCTATTCTACAGCTGCTCTTAGACCAAACCTCAACTGTTTTCTATCTTAAGTGTCTCCTGCAAACATCAGACTGAAGTGTGAGCCTGGATTTTCTGCAAAGTCTGTGCCTCTTGAGGCTACTACATTTCTGTAGTTCTGCTGTATGGATGCCAGAACTGATCTATACGTACTCAGATACTTCTAGTGCTGAAACACTAGAATAGCTGTCGGTGACCTGGCTACATGCAGCACAAAAGAGGAGCACGGTTCTTTTCCCTTGTGACTAGGACAGGATTAGGACATAGGCTTTATGTTCTGCCTAAATAATCACCATTCTGGAAAAACCTGTAAATGCTGGGGTGTCATGAACGTTTGTAGAAACTGAGGATCATGTGTGTTTTAAGTTTTCTGCTATTGAACCTCAGGGCAGAAGAGAGTTTGAATATCTAATGCAAAACACTTTAAACAACTGCTTCATTGAGCAATAATTCTTCATGTGGCTAGTCTCTGCTTGTTTTGCATTTGCCCTAGGATCTGTAAATCACAGTATTCACAGGCAAGCATGGGTTGAGCATGTAAAAACACATGAGCAAAGAGCTGAAGAGTTGGGAAAGGAATATATAAGCTCCTCTACTAATTTTCTTGTGTAAGATGTCTCTACCAGAGAGAATATGCTTAGCTGTAGAGGAGGCTGTTTTCCTCCTCTCAGTATTCTAGCTGGCCTCCGGTATTGTCCTGCGCCTCGCCCACATGAGAGACTTGTGTCCAAATGCAGCTTCTGGGGTGTGTGCAGCTGGGGAATCACATGTGGCACCATTCTAAAAATAATCCATGTATGTGTTGTTGCTGTTTCAGAAATACACTTCCCAATGTATGGCTCAAAGCACATTTTAACAAAATTTCCTTCCTTCATGAGTTTGCTGAGCGAGATCAGATTTTTTTCTGTACTTAAAGAGCTGTTTAATAGGCAGATTGTCAATTCCTGTTACATTTAATCTTAAAAAAAAAAAAAGAAAAGAAAGGAATAAATTATAAATCCTTCCACTTAGCTAACAAATTATTAGATCCTGTGTTTTTTCTCTCTTTTTTCTTTCTATCTGTTGGGCTCAATATGCTTCCTGAATAATTTAATTAATCCTCACTTAAGCTCAGAAGCAGCAAGTGAGCTTGCTTGAGGTACTCAAGCCTGCATAGCTTTGAAACTAATAGAAGCATACCCAAAGGCAGTTTGTAACAGGTCAATTACATCTCTTCAAGCCACAACAAAATGGAGATCTTGGCCTTGTTTAGACTTTCAGCACTGTTTTTATTAACTTTATGTCAATTCTCACCTCAATTACATTTGTTTCTTGCTATTGGGAAGCTCTCCTCATGTGGGCCTGTGAATGGTGACCAGTGTTTTTAACAGATTTTACTTTTAAACCCATGATGAGGCATGCCACAGTCGGGCCTCATTTTTGTGGTTGACCCACTCATATTTGGGACTGCATTGCACCTAAAAGAGGTGTGTCCCCGCCCAGGATCCCCTCTTACCCATGGGTGCATGCTCTCAGGTCTCCCCTTGTACAGTGTATATAATGAAAGCAGGGAAGCACACCTGTTGTTAATGCTCCTGAAAAAAGCAAAGAGCTATGCTGAACAAATTAGAAGTGGGTAAATCAGTTATCTTTACCAGGATACACTGCTGGTAGACTCTGATGCCCTGCTAAGTGCAGCCTGCCCTGAGACAGTGGCTGTCCTGAGCAACTTCACATGGAGACTGATGATAATTTTCTAGTAAGCATTCATTGTGACTCAGTAAAAATTGCCTGTCTTCAGCTTAAAGCATAACTTTATATCCTTAGAGCAAGCAGAGATGGGAGTGATGCTTTAAAATATCTCTGTTTGAAAGGAAGTAGATAATATTTTCCTAAAAGTTCACAGATCTAAAACTTCTGTCCTGGCTGCAAACTCTGCCAGCAAAATGTTTTTCTGTTTTTTTCTTGTCATGCTTTATTGTTTCAGAAATTTGATAATTATCGTTATGCCTGGAATCTTGTGATAGACTTCTCTGCATCATGGCCTGTGTTGGATTCCTGCTTTATTTTGCTGTTTGTAGCCTTTCACTTACACAGTCTTTATGGCAGCTTCATGTCCTGCCCTCCACTGAACAAGAGATGGTAAACGCCAGCATATATGGCAGAGCTAGGGGAGGAGGAATTGCAATGAAGATATTTCTGCATTCTTGGGAAACTGGTATCAGGATTGTACTAAAAATGAAGGCATTTGTGCATGTGTTCCTTGAAGGAGAAAGCGAAGCTGTATTAGCTTGTGTGATGGAGCTCCGTCAGCTTCTAAAGACAGCCAGCTTCTCTATCAGTCAGTGTATCTCTGACTCAAATTCACATGGTGCCTGCGCTCATTAATTTTTGATTTTCTTTTACTTTGCTAATCTGCTTAGCTTTTAAATACTTCCCTGCACATACTGTCAGAGCCAAATCAAATATAATTGGAAAAATGTGACTAGTAGTTTGTTGAGGAGTTGTCAGCCCAAGTCAGACAGGGGTCGGCAAAGCAGGGTGTTCTTCATACACCTAAGCTCCACCTATCTGAGTCAACAAAATGAAATGCTGTTTGGACTGCAGAAAACTCGCAGCAGACTCACGAAGAGGCATCTCTGCAGCCCCATATGAGTCAGATCTGTTGCTCCAAGCATGAAAGTTGTAGTCAGGCTGCCCACTGCACCGAAGGTGGGCAGGGAAGGAGGAGCCAGGAGCCCTGTTGCAGAGCTAATGAGTCTGGCTTTGCAGAGATGGCCAGCAGGCAGCTAGCCACAGAACTGCTGCTGATTTGGTCTCTACCTCTCATTTGGCTTCTTCTCAGCAGCCAAATGCGCCCTTTTTCTGTACCTGCAGCCTGAGCTTCAGGCAAGCGCTGCTTATTGGTTCAATCTGCCATGAGTGGGTTGGAAGAAAACCTAACACCCGGAGAACCCGTTGCTGCTGAACTTGCAGTGGAGAGGTCTAGTAGTCAGACAAGCACCACTCCTGACAGCATCCGTGCCACCTCTGGTCCCCCCCACCCTGCCAGCTTCCACACAGTAGGTGTCAGTGTCTAGGTTTGTCAGGCAGGGGGATGCCTGCTCTGGCTGCATCTGAGGGTTCTTCTTCCCTCACCTCCCCTGGGGGACATCTGAGCTCAGAAATTGCAACTGGTCCCCCACTCGCTGGTACCGCACTTCTGTAGGTGCTCTTCACCTAAAAAAATCCTCTAACCCTGCCTACATAAGATCTTGGGTAATCTAAAACTTTATACACATGTTAGCAAATGTGAGGAATCTGCGATGGTACAGGGGAGTTTAAAGACCAGCTGCAAAAAAGTTGAGGGCAGGCCAGAAAAAAACAAGGCCAATTGCAAATTCAGCTGGTTAGATCCTCACTGACGACAGATCTGGAGGTTCTCAAAGAACTACAGTTCAGCTTCAAGCACTTGGACACCTTTGGGGATTGTGGTAGCTAGGATGCTGATTTAAGAGGAGCATGTTACTGCTGTGCTGAAGTTTGCACTGAAGATGACACTTTAAACACTCAAAAATGCCTTAATGTACCTAACTTCTTAAAACTGCATATTTTTAACTGCTTTTTACTTGTTTGTTCCAGGTTGCATGTCTGGTTGGACTTGATGCATGGCATTTGCATGACATCAAACAGCCTAGCTGTGGATGTGTCACTGAGCAAACATGGCCTACCCAGCAAGTACTAACGGCAGTGCTACAGGTAACTAAACGGGAACAATTTCCCCCTTTGGATTATTAATTAAAAAAATTCTTACATTGTGCGAGCAGGAAAAGGAAGTAATGGCAGTTTAAATACTGAAAACATGTTTCCTGGTAGATCAGAGCCCATCTGTTCCCCCCCCATCCCCCACCCCGATAATCTTTTAAATATTTATAGTGTGGAAAGTTGTTTGGGAAGACTTAAGGACTGGCACTCAGTCATTCAGCATGCAGTGTGCTTTGCTCTCAAGGACCTGCAGGGCTTACTCTAGACTCTGGGAGGCCTAGGGCTTTGCTGCAGAATCATGTGGCTGTTACCCTGTGTCTGTAACTAATTTGTGAGATTAACCAACTCTTGCACATCAAATACACAGCTCTTCCTGGTCACCCTTACTGGTCAGTCTAATTTTTGTTGCTTGCTTCTCCGCAAAGCATAAAAACATTTCTCAAGCAATATCCTGAAGAGGTGTTCACTTCTTTGTTATTTGTAAGAAGCTGCCAAACTGTCTGTTTTGGTTGGGTGATACTCTGTGAAATGGATTGTTTGGCATGTTCAAAGGTTGCTGAGGAGGGCTGGCAGGTCAGGAGGGGGCAGAGATTGCAGAACGACTGATAACAGCACAGCAGCAGTGTTCCTCCTGTGGTTATGTCAATATTTTCCTCTTCTGATCACTGCACAAACAGTTTTAGCCCACTAAAGCTGAGGCTGCTACAGTAGGATTAGATGGAAAATTTCAAGTGCATGGCAGGAGCTTGTTGGTTGCTCACTGTGCTCACTGTAGAATTACTCTAATTAGAGCATGGGATTAAAACATTTTGTGTGCAGGACAGTTGAAATATGGAGTGTCATTATGTGCAGTTTATGCAAAACAAGAAGTTTCTTTTAAAGGCTAGTGAAAGTTACATTAAGTCTTTGGAATTACTATTATCAGTTGGTGATTTAAGGTTAAATTCACCAATGTTAAATCTGCTGAAATAAGATATTCCTATTCCCTTCCCCCACCCCCTTTTTATATAATTAGAAGTATATTCTTTAAGACAGAAACCATATCCTTTTGTAACCTTCAGTAATCCTTTTGAGAAAGTGGACTGCAAAACCTCTGCTGTGTGACTTAACTGTAGCTGTTTGCTGCCTAAACCCCCCATGTAACTTGACTTTTCTTTGTAATATGCCTTTAACTTAAGTCATGCAGAAAAATTTCCTCTGCTTACAAGGAAAGAAAAATTGGGCATGGAGTGTTACTGATCGGTTTACTAATTTTTTTTTCTCCCTGCAGTAGAATTGTCTATTGAAAAAGTTGGTGGGCTGACGTGTAAGTCTAAAACAATCTAAATGCTTGTACTGGGGGATATGTTAATGCAAGATGAAGTTTTCGTTTCATGATTGTTATGCAAAGAAGGCTTCTTGCAGGATAAAGCTGTTTGTTCCCTTATTTGTAGAAAGACGCTGTAATAAATTGCAAGTATTTAATTCAGAATTAAATTGGACAACATTTTGCAGAAACTGTCAGGACTTGTTGGCTTTGCAAACCCTTGAGGCTGGCGTTCTAACACGCAGCTATGTACGCCCGTGTCTCCAAATCCTCGGCAGTTCATAATAGACAGAATATTGGGCTGCAAATACCTATGATTTGTTGTGCTGCTGTGCTGCCTGGGAGAGCATGCCTTTGGATGAGCAGGAGCTGATCTGGGCGTTGGAGGTATTGAAGCAAGTTTCTTAATTGCACGGAGCTCTAAGAGTGGAAAGACAAACTTTCAGGGGTGGTGTTTTCTGCACCCTCTGAATCAATCAGCAGCAGGAAAAAGAACTAGAAAGACTTGTTAGAGACTACTAAGCTGCATTTATGTTACTTGAATATTTTGGCAAGTCTGACCACATGTTCAGCTTCATTCAAGTATGAAGTGACTAAGAAGCACTGGTTTGCTTTGGTTAACTTGAGAATGTGAGTACTTGCACTATCAAATGATTATGCCTATGTGCCATTTCGGTAATTTTTTTCAGTGTACAGGCCTATATGGACTACTGCTGCTGCAGATGTAATCTGTAGAGAATGCTTGAATTTGGAGCTTATTTCCAGGAAAGGATCTAGCTATTTTGCATTTGTATAGAGATTTTTTTAAGGGGTATTTATGGGAAGTACATTTGCTGTAAATATTTTAGTGAGTGTGTATGGGAGATAAACTACAAAGCAAGTGATGATATAATGAAAGCACCTATCATAAGTTTCTCTGTCTCTTGCCTATCTCGGTAAAGAGATGAACCTCAAATGTGGTGAATAAATGACAGAGTTTAGAGAGAGACAGGTTTATGCTTCAGTGCTGTTTGTCAATAGTTTTTTTTGCTGCTGACTTAAAAGTTTTATCACTCTTCACAGTTTCACTGCACAGAGGTCTTGTAGTGAACTGTATTTCTTTGGGCTGCAAGCTTATTTGTTCATTTTTATCCATTTTGGAAGTTACTTTTGTGACTTCGTAGTGATTTTGGACTAGACTTTGTCAAAGCTGTGCTGTCTGCTCAGAAAAGAGCTGAATCCTCTGTGACACTAGTGATAGATAAAGTGATAGATAAATTGGTGCTTGGAGAAAACTTTGCTTTATTTTATCAGGTGCTGGATAGTCGTAACTGTTTGCTCTTTAGAGTCTGCCCTGGTGGCATGTGAGCTCACTGCTCAGTCCAGTAAACTCACCAGAGTTAAGGAGTGCAGTGCAAGTCCAGGGCATGTTGTGCAGTCATCCAAGAACCTGCCTCAGGAGCTGGGAAATACCCTCTGTCTGTGGGGAGCTATTGGGAGTCTGCAGCTGGTTTGGTACATGATACAAATTAATTTCTCTTTGCATAGTACAAGAAAAAAAAAATAAATGAGGTGATTGTTTCTCTAAATAGTAATAGTGTCTCCATTAACTGCTGGGTGAAACTTCCAGTAATTGTTACCTTCTGTGTGTGCTAGGACTGATGCATAATTCGTCTATTTAATGAGGCTCTGCTAACATTTCTGTAGTGGTATCTGTAGAAGTGTCTTCCAGTCAGCTACAAAAAGCACAGTGCACAAGCAGAAAACTTACAGGGAAGTTTGGAAATAGTTCTGGATGGATTTTCATTCCTTTCACTAACAACTGGTTCGTGAAAACTCTTTTCAAAACACATATTCTGAAAGTTCTGGATAAACTTCCAGTCTAATTCTATTTATTCCGATGTGGAAAACAAGGAAGCAGCAAAACAAACATAGGAGACTGATTTAGAAACGATAAAGGATTAAAAACTGTATTTGTCCCTAACTGTAATAAAAACATCTATTTTATTTGAGTTCCCTAAGCACCTCATTCTCTGTATCCAGAGACTGCAGAATTGTCAGTCATTTCATAACAGACTTAAAAAAAGCATTTCCAGTTTTCTTGAGAAGGATGGGCTGCAGGGGTCAGTATAGCAAGGCTGTTGCACAAACCCTTTCTTTTGCAGTAAAGCAAATGTATAGCATTTTCTCTACGTAGTGTTGGAGATTTCCCTGACCCTTTCTCTTTCCTCCCTTCTGTCTGTGCCTTCTCCTCAGTCTAGTGTATGGCTTTATCTTTTCACGCCTTCCCATTCCATTTTTAATATGCTTCTCTACACACAGAAGCGCTACATCTTGCACGCATTCATTTGAGCTGTTTCCCTGCATGTTTAACTCCTCTCCGTGCTTTAGATTCCTGCACAATTCTTAAAGCAGTGGCATTGTAGTACCTGAACATCATTTTTACCGTTCGTGTCCTTACACCTGTAAAGCAAGGAACTTCTGCTGTAATAGCCAGTCTGCAGCTGTCAAAGTGTCTTTGCTCCCAGTTTACTCTTTTCACTCCCAGCTGACCTGGGCATCCAGCTCCATTCCCTAGAGCAAGCCAGGCCTCTGGGACCACAGGTGGTTTGATGAGAGATACAGACCATATTTGGACCGCTGTTTCCTCTGCAGCAGCCTGGCATCTCTCTGCATATTTTATATGTGCACAGTTACTCTGGAGCACCCTGTGGGCTTCTGGTCAGATTTTCTTTGTATCTGAGCAGTTTTCTTGACTCCTGTGTGAAGTTATAACTGTGCACCAGTTAGTCAGAGAATGAGGCCATTACAAAAAGCTGCTGCCTGAATTAATGTTGCTTGAGATACTAACGTCAGCATGACTCAAAGACCAAATGTTTAATAAATGTGTTTTCCATCTGCTGGTATATAAATGCTTAAGCAACTGTTGGAAAGTATTATGAAAACCCCAGCTAACTTATTAACCCTTTTAATTGAAGCTAATAAATAGAACACACATTTCCTTAGAGCAAACGTTTTTATCACACATCCTCCGCATCAATTTGTAACAACTCTTACCAAAGATTTGCAGACACACTTTTCTTTCAGTTACTGTATTATTTGACTTACAGTCTCTCCTTTGATTCAATTTTCCTCATTCATATTAGGCAATATGCAAGGAATTTTGCATGATTTCTAACCTCATAATGTAAATATAGTCTTAAGCAGAAAATGCTGTGCACCGGAACATTACCACTGTTACTAACTTTAGCAGAATATCCGCCATTCCTCATTACAGACCATCAATCTGGGAACTTACAGACATGAAGAAGTCAGCAGTTGAAAGTGTTTGATTGAAAGGTAGTAGTCTGTCTGCTTGGAGCCTTTACTCTGAGTACTGCAGGTACCTGCCCCAAGAGCCCAGCTGCCAGCCTCTCTTGCTGCTTCCTGCAGGATGGCTGTCACTGAGGTATCGCTGCAGTGCCACTGACACACCAAACTCTGCACTCAGCAGCCTCTGAGTTTGCTTAATTTAGCAGATGCAAGTGACCAGGATTCAGGTGAGTTTGTATTTTTAGCAAATCAGCCATGCAAGGGTAATTTGTTTGAGTCAGGACTGTGTATTGAGGGACTATTTAGACCTATTCCTCACATACCATTCTTCCTGCTCCAAGCCTGTTTCCAGTAACTTTTGGAGTTAATGGAGATGGGTATATGCCCAAGGTGTGTTTTGACAGCTGGTGAGAGGCTCTTGCCATCAGGAGAGCCTGCTGAACTGGCCTGCAATCTTGAGCTTTTGGGATGGGCAGATGGCTGTCACTGGGATCCAGGCTGCTGCCTCACCCACAAGTGATCCTGTGAGTCACTCTGGTGGTGCTCAGTATTTAAAAACAAGGTAGGGTGGGACCCTGAAATCTGTGGGGAGAAGGGTGAGTGAGCCTCCAGTGATTTCACATAATCTCTATCACAAGTCATATCAAAATTTTCATCACTATGCTGTAGTACATTCACTGATGCCAGATCTGCCTTAAGGACAGATGGCTGGAGCTGAAGCACGTGCTCTCACAGTGAATGCCAGCTTTTTACTTGAATTAGTAAGTGTTTCTGCAACTGCTAGTTAATGCCTGTAATCCAAGGGTGCATTTGCCTCAGTGGCAGAAAGCTTAAAAATGCACTGACTTACATTTGGCCAACCTAAAGGCCTTTATGAGACTGCAGAGGACCAGGGACCATGCATCCTCTTTTACTCAGGACTTGTTGCCCAAATAGTGCGCTACAGGTCTGATTATGGATTCTGGTGGAAAGGTAAGGGCCAGGAAGAAGTTAGAAAGGATATGGTAAATACATTGTCATTGGGAGTTTGAGAACATAGGAGTCTGCTCTGGATAGCCCAGTCCTTAGAAATGGAAATTGCCTGTGATGGGCAAGAGATGGTCCAAGATAACAAAGCCATTATATGCAGATGCTGATGCTCTGCAGGAGGCCAAAGCGGTGTTGAGAAAAGGAACAGATTTAATTGATCTGTCTTTTCTTCAGAGGTTACCACAGTTGTGTCATGTTCTGGATTATCTTCTGCAGCTGCCCAGAAGATTCTTACATCTCACCTAGGCAGAGGACTGTTCATTCTCTCTGATGAAAGCTTGCTCAGGGAGCAATGCAGGCTTTCCTTCTCTGAGCCACTGTGATGCACTTGTGTGGGCAGCACCTGGACGTTCTCCTGTGGCCTGCTGCTGCTCCCTGTGGAAATAATGTGCCCTTTACACCCTGGGAGGCAGCTCAGGGTGCTCCTCTTGTATTTTAAAGCCAGTAGTTTTCTAGGGACTCATCAGGCATGTCTTGCTGTTTGTAGTACCGTGCCACCTTACTGAACTGGAGACTAAAAGTGATAAAACCCCTAAGTTCTCGTGGTGGAAGTCACTGCTTTGCACTGTCTGGTGTCAGCTGGGGTTAGGGTAAGGAGCAAGCACCAGTAGGCAGGCACATGTCACAGGAAAAACACCAAGAATAAACTTTTTCCAGACTTGAGAAATTATTCTCTCTTCATTGTCTGCCTTCCCCCTCTTTCAAGATACACACAACTCAGTAAATCTTTCCCCAAACTACTCTACAGTATTCCTCACTTCCCAGATTCTTCTGCAGAAAGCAATTTATGAATAATGCATATGAATGTCCTCCCTGTGGGAAGGGAAGGTATTTTGTTTCTTTTAAAAATACAGGGTCCTTCCGGAAAATGACTTGGATGAAAATAGTCTGATGACAGTTGGTCGTCTTCTGTAAACACTTGAGTGGCTGCATTTAGATATGTTCCTTACAAAAGCGTTACTACTGGAGCAGAAGTCCTTGGGAAGCTTCTTGTAGTGGCCACCTCTCTCCTCCCACTCTTTTGAGCCATTTGTAAGGCTTTGTATTAGAGATGACAGAAGGGCAGCCCTTCCTGTATCATGTTTTCACAGCACTTTTAGGGGGTGAGGGAGCACTCGACTTCCCACGTTGGCATTGCTGCTGTATTTCCATTTCCTTCCTCTGGTAACATGACTCCCCTGGGTAGCAGAGTACAGATTCCTGCCAGGATGTCTCAGTGTAACCAGCTCTGAGCTTTGGGACAGAAGCATGCTTGTGTCCAGCCTCCCCTTTTTTTTCTGCCATTGCCTCCTCTGATTTCATCCAGAAATTATACTTACTATGTTGGCAGAAAGCAGTGGTTGACCTCTGTGGTGAGATACAGGTTGGGGTGTCTGGGGGGAATTAGCAGATCAGCCAGGTCCAAAAAGGGCTCTCCTGCTCCCTATCTCTCTAACTCTAAAACTCTTTAGAGCATATCCTCAGTCTCTTGAGAATTTTCTTCATCTGACTCTTCACACAGACTTCAACAAAACTAAATGCTCAGACGCTTGGAGAGGTAGGTGAGTGTGCAATCCAGTTATACTCTTTCATGTTTTCTGTCCATCCTTCCCTACCTTTTGCAAAGCCTTCTTACCTGTAGAAGTAGGTAATGTGACCCTTACCCCTTCTCACAGTCCATCCCTTTATTTTGCCCAATGTCTCCTCCCTAGTTATCTTGCACTGTAATTAATGTTTATGTAATTGTCTCCTCTTTTTAAAATTGATATATTCCTGTATCTTTTTCCTTTATAACAATATGTTGATTTCCTTCAATATACAGGACCTGTCTGTGATATTTTTGTATTGACCTTCAGTATTTGTTTGAAAGTGTGTGGAGGGGGGTACTTTTTAATATATGGGTTTGAAGGTTTGGTCAAATTAGAGTGAGGATTAAATTACCTGATAATTGGGAACAGACAGTATTCCCTATGTAAACCAGACATCCCTTGTCTAGAGTAGTCTCTTACTGCTGAGGGGCATGTTGTTGATGTACTCCTAGCCCCTTCCCTACCGTTGCTTCACACAGCCAACCTCTCTGCCTGGAGCACTGTCATATGGTTTGCAGATCAAATAATAGAAAGGAAACACTTGTGCAACTCTGCTGCTGTTACTGGAATTTCAGGTCTAATACTAGCAAATAGGTCAATTTTTAACACTTCATGTACACTGCTTGGTAAAGCTAGAATGTGCAGCTTTCAAAAAAAAAATGTACAGTGCAAGAAGATACAGCAAAGCGCATGGCCATGGTTGAAAAAAGTGGACTAATATTTGCATATGATACAAGTATAAAGACAAGATCAGGGCAGTCAGGTTTCAAGGGCTTACAAATATCAGCAGGGATTTTTTACTTCAGTAAAAAGTCCATGGCTAAGTCCTTTCTCCCTGTCCCCTCTTCTCCCCTCCCTCCAGCAGAAGTGTGATTCTTTAATTTTTAAATTTTTTCCATATCTTAAGTTATAAAGTTAAAAAAAGGTATTCCTGTCTAGAGTAATTCTCTTCTGCTCCTGTTCTGTTTTTTGTATTTGGAGACAGATGGCTGTTACATGGCTTTTAAGATTGCCAGGACTTGATGTGCTTACATGCCCATGCATCCTCTGCATCGCCCTTTAGACTTTCACTATTCTCCCTCGTCATCATTAGTTACAGTTCTAGTCCCTTCCTCTCTCTCAGACAGTGTGTCTGCCATCCAGGATGCTCATCCTTCCCTTTTTGTTCCCCGATACTGCTCTCAGTGCTTTTTTCCAGTGCTTGGTTTCACCCCAGCTCTCCCCAGGGATGCACAGGGACTTCGCCATGTCTACACCCTGAAGAGTGCAGACTGATACCCAACTCTCCTCTGCCTCTGCTTCCTTGCAACCCATTTTCAGTGCTGTGAAAAACACACTGTTGACAATTCTGAGAAAACTACTTACTGTCCCTTTGGAGAGAAAAGTTGTAAGGCTGCAACTCTACAAACAGATACATGGCTCAGCCAGACCATCTCAGCCCATAGAACAAGACAACACCACAGCAGCAGGAGAGACATCTCTTTATGAAATTGTGTGTAGCATCTCATCCAGTCCAGCTTTACTGTCCATTTTCAGTCCTGTTCCTGTGTGATGTACTGCATGCACTGCTTATCAGTTTATGAGTTACATGGCACATTAATAGGATGTGTAGTCTTTCCCATGGATCCCATTAGGCAGGTCCTGGTTAACTGATCTGATCTCCTTCTATGACAAGGTGACCTGCTTAGGTCAAGGTGGATGAGGGAAAGGTTGTGGATGTTGCTACCTGGACTAAGTAAGGCTTTTGACACTGTTTCCCACAGCATTCTCCTGGAGAGATAGGCTGCTTGTGGCTCAGTGGCTTTACCCACTGTTCAGTGGGTAAAAACCCATCTGGATGGCCAGGCCCCAAGGCTGGTGGTGGATGGAGTTACATGCAGCTGGTGGCCGGTCACCAGTGGTGTTCCCGGGCTCAGTACTGGGGCCAGTTCTGTTTAATGTCTTTATAATTGATCTGGATGAGGAATTATCAGGGGCACTCTCACGCAGTTTAGAGACAACACCAACTCCAGCAGGAGTGTTGATCTGTTGGAGCGTAGGAGGGCTCTGCAGAGGGATCTGGACAGGCTGGATCGATGGGCCAGGGCCAGTGGTGTGAGGTTCAACAAAGCCCAGTGCCAGGTCCTGCCCTTGGGTCACAACAACCCCACGCTGGGGCAGAGTGGCTGCAAAGCTGCCCACAGGAAAAGGACCTGGGGGTGCTGGTGCCAGCAGCTGAACATGAGCCAGGGTGTGCCCAGGTGGCCAAGAAGGCCAATGGCATCCTGGCCTGTACCAGCAACAGTGTGGCCAGCAGGACCAGGGCAGGGATTGTCCCCCTGTACTCAGCACTGGTGAGGGCACACCTCAAATCCTGTGTTCAGTTCTGGGCCCCTCAGTACAAGAAGGACACTGAGGTGCTGAACTGTTTCCAGAGAAGGGTAACAGAGTTGGTGAAGGCTCTGGAACACAGATTGTTTAAGGAGCAGCTGATGGAGCTGGGGTTGTTTAGCCTGGAGAAGAGGAGGCTCAGGGCTGACCTTATCACTCTCTACAGCTCCCTGAAATGAAGGTGTAGCCAGGTGGTGGTCAGCCTCTTCTTCCAGGCAACAAGTGACAGGATGAGAGGAAAAGGCCTCAAGTTGTGCCAGGGAAGGTTGGATATTAGGAAAAATTTCTTCACCAAAAGGGTTGCCAAGCTTGGAACAGGCTTCTCAGGGAAGTGGTGGAAACACCATCCCTGGAGGTGTTTAAAAGACAGGTAGACACAATGCATGGGAAGGGACATGGTGGTGAACTTGAGTTAACAGTTGATGATCTTAAAGGTCTGTTGGCACCTAAAAGTTTCTGTGATTTTATGATTCTAAGACAAAAAATATTTCACGAGATTCGAAGGCTTGAATGGTCTACTTGCTCCCACAAGATTTCTTACCATAAGCTTTCCCAAGCAGGTACATTGGGAGAACAGTAGGGATTGTTACTTACCTGAGGACACACAAAATAACAAGTAGTTGAAGTTCATTCTGTGTGAACTTCGACTAGATAATGATAGTAATGGGGTGCATTTATCAGTTGCACCTGAAAATGTACATTTGACACTGTGACTCAAAACCCATCCTGGACCACCCCAGCTTGGGAAGTCTCTGGGTTGCAGGTTTCTCTACGCCAAGAGGAGAAATGTTGCTGTGTGTTTGCTTTCTTCTTATGCCCTTCCAGAGGCATCTGCTAGGAAGGAGATGGCTGGGCCAGATCAGTTTCATGTCTGACCTCAAAGGCTAGCAGATTTTAAATAATTCTATGGAAACCAGCTGCCAAATTCTGGAAGGCTGTAAAGAAAAAAAAAAATACAAAATAGCACATGCCCACTCTTTCACAAATTAAAATCTAGACGAACCCCATATCCAAACTTCATCAAAATGCAGCAGCTGTTTTTGGGGATAGGAACATAAACCTGACAGTGGTGTGTATGGCCGAGCTCTGTGCTCCCCTGGACTGTATCACTGTAATCAGGCAGATTATTTCATTCTTTCCAAGCAGAGCCACTCCATTGCTGAGGAAATGGTCTGTTGGAGGCACGTGTTTTAAAGAGCTGTGTTTCATCCATCGCCTTTCACAGATCCGTTGTGCCCTCTCTGCCTTCTGTTTTCAGAAGGGGTGTGAAATAACCTGCTTTTTAGATAAGAATTTATCAGCTGGATGGCTGCCCATACACCAAACCTTACACTGACTCTGCTTCAGACCAAGTCAGGTTTTTTAGTCACTGGGGAGCTGTTCTCTGACCTCAGTTTTGTTTCTACTGCAAACAGTAGCTGAATGAGTTTATTTGACACTTTAATGATCTCAAAGGCCAAGAAAATAAATACATATATGCTCATTGCCTTTAGGTTTTACTGGTGCTAACCCAGACATGTGCCTCCATATTTGAATTGCTGGACAAGAGCTGATGTGCTGATACTCATTTTGGGTTATTACATGCACTCGTGGCAGGTCTTCTTCAGCCTGGAGAGTGTTTTGAGGACAGTCCACTCAAGGTGCATGACTTGATGAAGTGCCTGTTCAAATGTCGAGCCCTCAAAACCACAGAGTAATGGTAAACAGATGGAGCATGTGGAGACAGCTGCTAAAATCTGTTCTTCTCTAAACAGGATATCATGCTGTCTTTTTTTAGAAAAATGAAACCATATAATGTTAAGAGATTTTTTTTTTTTTCCTCTGAGCAGAATCCTAACTCTTGAGAAGAATGTTCTGGCCATTCTCTTCTCTTCACTTCGCTATTCCAAGTGTCATGTTTGTTTTCACAACAGAAAACTTGATGGTTATTTTAATGATCTCCCCAGGTGTGAAGAACCTGCTGATGGAGATAGAGATGCCCATCACTAACACCCAGTGCTGCTCTGCACTGCTCATTCTCACCTGGCTGGTTGAATGATACGGCTTGAAGACCAGCAAGCACAAAGTCGTGGTTGCAGGCTCCAGGCAGTGTTGCAAGAGCTGAATTTTTGCTTTTTCCCTGAACTGAAAGCATGGGTTGAGTGTCAGCTGCCCTAGAGTTTTTCTATCTTCTAGCAGAAACTTCAAACCATGGTTAGGAACTGCTCCCAAATAATATTTTATGGAGAGCTGTTTTTCTTCATGCATGGGGTAGTTAGAGCACAGAGCAAACCAAGTTCAGTTAAAATTCCATACTTTTATGGTCCATAGATGAAGCAAGTTGGGTTCTTCAGACTTTTTTCCTGAGCTCATGTTTTATACTGGATACTTCAATGACTTGTAATTCAAGGAAATAAATTTAAAATTACCTTGAGGGCAGAACCTACTTTAGAGTCCAAAAGCTGATGCCTGGAAGTATTGTATATTACTTTACTTCATATTAAATGCCACTGAAACCATCAGACATTCAGGAAACACTTTTATTGGAAGTCTGTGTAATTTTAGCTGAAGGCATTGTGGAGGACTTGGACCTTGCTCCTGCCATTGCAGCACAAGATCCTACTTTTGTTTGAAGCACAGCTCTTCCAGTCTGCAGTGATTTTGGAAACTGTTTTGAGAATTCATGTCGTTCCCCCCTCCCGCCTTTTTTTTTAACTGTTCTTGGGAATCTGCATGGAAAACATGGAAATAAAGTTATTTTCCTTTAGTCCTGTGAAGTCTTAGGACCTTTGCCCTTGTTAAATGAGTCTCTCACTTTTAACAGCAACTGTTGTTGTAAGCAGAAGTGAAAAGAGATGGAGCTCAGGGCTTTGAGGCTCTTTTTGTGATGCTGAGCAGTGAGTCTTCTTGCATCTGGAATCCCAGTTACCCTTACTTCAGTTAATAGTTGGTATTATGTGGAAACAAGAAAATTGAATATGGAAAAATCAGATATGTCTGTGCATTGTTTTCAAAGTGCTTTTACTAGCATGAAGGATATCTTCTATATTTTGGCTGTGTTTCAGAAAAAAAAAGAAAACATATACTAGAACTTTTTATTTTTATCCTTCAAATTATAACCTGCATTTGAGAAGCATAAATAAAACAAGATTGAATGTAACACAGACAAAATTGCAAGCAGTGGTGGTTACAACAGGGGTAATCGTTCTGCCCAAATTATATCACTGAACCTTTCTGTGCTCTCAGTCCACATGTGGGAGTGAGAAATAAGTGAGGTGGGGGGTGAAGAGCTTGGGAGGAAAGGAGAACACAGGGTGGAAGAGAAGTGACCTGAACTTATAATGCCCTTTTGGGAATTAAATGTGTCTTCTTCTGAAAAGAACAAAACAAAAAAACTAGCATCTTTTTAGTGTGTCATTTGGTACAGTTCCTTTTGTCCTGCTGCCCATTTAATGTATTTTAACCCTTGGGGAACCAGAGGCATTGCACAGCATGTGAAGTGCTGTGAAGGAAACCGCTGGGCTGGGCTGGCTGCCGGGCTGGGACTGTCTCAGGAAATTCCAAATGAGTATAAATAAATGCTCTGTAGCAACCACTGGGCTCCCTGCCTGCTGATGTGTCAGGACTATGCAGTCCCTTTAAGGCAAAGGAGAAGTGTGCTTCAGACTTAATTTGCTGAAAAACTGAACACAGTAACATCCAGGGGTTTGCTTCTCATGGATCGGTGAGTGAGATCCTCGAATGGGTGTGGGTGAGGGGCTGGCTCTGCTAAAACCAACCCTTGATGTTCTAATAGGATGTTAAGTTGGGATGGGTTGAGGGGTTTTTTCATGTTTTTGACGGTGCTGGGTGAGTCGGGTTGTCTCACAAGTGCTGCCATCTGAAGGGAGCTTGCACTTGCAGTTTCAGGCACCTCTGGTGGCCTCTTTGTTTTTGTCCTTACATACAGAGTAGTTTGTTCCCTTCAACAAGCCCAGGTTTTCTCATGGAAGATCGGTGTTGTGAAAGCTCCAGTGAAGGGAGCGGGGCTGTGAACCTATTTGCTGCAAAGCATCACTTCAAAAGCAGAAAGGTAGTAAAAAAAAAAAAAAGCAGAAAGGTTTGCCCTCAAAGTTGCTAATTTTGAATATTTTTCATAGACTTTCAACTATAAACCACTGGTTTTAGCTATTTAGAATGTACATAAAGAATTAATTGTAATAATGACCTTTTCCATATTTAATCTGGTGATTGCTTTTTTAACTTATTTGAGAAAATCAGTTTGTTGTTCTGAACTGTTTTAAATGCAGAGGAAAAGCTTTCAATTTTTTTGGCAAATACAAATCATTTAGGCTTTTGAAGTTTGGAAAGCAATACACATCTCATAGAAGGAATCCATACTAAATTAATATAAAAAAGGGGAGGAGGGAACAATTCCCAGTATTTGAAATATCATACTGGTCATGCAGCATAAACCATATTTCTTATGGAGGCAAGCATGTGACAAAATAATGTCCTTCCAGGACTCATAAAAACAAATATTTGTTGAAGCATTCTTGCAGAAGACAATTCTTACATTTTTCCACTCTCTGCACAGCTGTAAGACGAAACTGAAACTGTAAATCAGTTTTAATACTCCACAGCAGGTTTATATCCCTGGAGTCCATGTTCTTTCCTGATGGTTATTCCTGTTACAATAGCCCTATGTATCTGTTCTCCACTTCTCACCTCTGCAAAGACTTATAAGCACAGAAGGGTAATGGCATTATAAATCTAAATATTTTGGGTTTGTGATTCAGTAGCTCTTGGATAGACAGTGAATAGAGCCTTCTTTGCTTGTGCTTCAGCAGGTAACACTGATGCACCTTTGTGTAAAAAGATGTTTTCAGGCAAACAGCCAGCTTGCATCCATGACTCCTTTGGGGAGATGATTTGGATAAGGAAGGAAGGAAGATAAAAATTTGGGAGTTTGCTACTCTTGCTTTACCAGCCTTTTACCTGAGTTTTGTGAAGCCCATCCTACTATGTGGATTCAAGCCCTGGACTTCTTAACTGTTTTTTCCTTCGTCACTTTTATTGTGATAATGAAGTAGTGTAAGGCAGCAGAGGATGATGTACTGCTGGAAGAGTGGGGCAGGTATGCCACCTTTTCAAGTGTTGGCAAGAGAAGTAGGGGAGCTGTGGAGTTTCTCCTGTGCCACAGAGGACAGCAAGGTGCTTCATCAACACTGGGAGTCAACCTCGTGTTCATCAGCATCACTGGCTGACACAGTTAGCCCAGATCTATTGGGATGTATTTACAGAAAGAGGACTGTGGTGGTCTGAAGCTCAGATCTGTTGGGATGCATTTTCATTAAGGAGAGGGCCATGGTGTGAAACGGAACTTCTCTCCCACTGAATTGAGTAGATGACTGCATGTCTTTCTCCCAGGCTGTGAGGAACCTGAGATTGGTATCTACTGTTTGCCTTACATTATTAAAAAACTTAGATTATTTTGTCAGGCCTGAGCTGTTCTGATTTGGAGAGTATCTTTACAATGAATGCTCTTCATTTTTCACAAATATGCTTGGAGCCAAAAAGCATGCAGATGGTAGAATGTGAATGAAATAAATACTTCGGGGAATGATGAAGGACAGTTTTCAGGTAGACAAATACTGCAAGATGAAAAAAAAGTGCAGGGAATCAAGTGCTTGAATAGAATACATTCATACTGGTTTGGACTTGCCATGTTAGCATCTAGTTTTCCAGCATAACTAAACAGGACAGAGATGCCCCCCATTTCAAGCTCAGAAGTAAAGGATGACACCTCACTGCTCTTCCCAGTGATAACTGAGAGAGCAGGAGGCTAAGTTCATAATGAGGAAATATACATCTTTCAGGGGAGAGCATTTTCTCTGTTTGAGTCAACTGAGCCCCTGTCACCAATTCAGTGATTTGCTTTCAGTGTAAGACAAGCTGTTTCTGTCTCAGTTACATTGGTTGACATGGGCATTAATGGGGCATTGGTGGAGGATGATTTGGGAAGCACATTAGTGAAATGCAACTAAGGCTGTTTCTGACTTGCCTGATAGTAGACCTGCTCATCATGCTCAAAGCCCCAGGACACCCTCATCTGGATTTGTGACAGCAATTGGCCAAAGTGGCCACCGTTTTCAGTTGTTTCTATCCAGAAGTGGCAGTGCTGTTGGCAACAGGAGCAGTCACCATCATGGTGTCTGCTCTGCTCTTCCTTGCTGCTGGTGGGGCACTTAGCAGACTAAGCTAATGACTGTATCCCTTCCCACCCATGCCCTGCTTCCTGCCACTCGTAGTTTGACTGCCCTTGGGACCTGTGAGTCAGGAACTGGGATGGAGGCAAAACAGCCTGGCCTCTTAGTTTTTTTGGTTAATGGCCTTGAAGTGGTGCACACACAAGATGTCCCAGCACCAAAGTGCCAGATACCAAGCTATTCCAAGTGTTTTGAAAAGGACATTTATTATCAGCCTCAAATAAGGGAGTTGTCAATAATATAAATCAGATTTTGTGAATTTTTAATGGGGGGCATTTTGCAGTCACTCTCAAGATGGTTGTGCTTTTTACTTCCCCAGGAACATATTTCTCATAAAAAAGATTATTTTTTTATTCAGGATTAATTAATTTGCACACCTTTCTTACAGTATGTATTTTCTAGTTTAAATGAACTTCTGTTTGAGCTGCAAGTTTTCAGTTCAGAGATTCTAGAAGTAAAACTTTTAGACATTAAAAAGACTAGAGAGGGTTAAGAGGTGTGTTTTTGGAAGGTGGTTTTTGCTTTCAGCTCACAGAAATAATTTTTAGCTGTGGTTATGTGATGCTCAGCTATAACTTCTGTACGTAAGTCTTTTTGTACCATGTGAAAGAAAACATTTAATGTTGTAAAAATAGGTAATGTGACCTTGAAAGACCCCGTTCTAACACCAAAAAGGCTATTCACTGCATATATGCTCCTTTGATTAGCTGGCTGGTGAGCATTCTCAGCATTTCCTATGTGATACCAAAATGCTCTGTCATAGCTGGCAAACGTACCAAAAGGAAGAATAAGAGAAGCTAGAGTCTCTTCTTAACCTCTGCAAGGTTAAGAAATAGTTCTATGGTTGAGGAATTGACCCCTGAGGAGGAGGTGACAGTGAGTGACTAGTGCATCCATCTGATCACAAGTACCAAAGCGAGAGCTGGCCAGTCAGTCTTCCTTCAGTACAAGGCAAGATCATGGGGGACATCCTCCTGAAAATGATGTACATAAGAAATAAGGAGGTGGTTGTTGGCAGCCAGCATGGCTTCACTAAGGGCACACCATGCCCGACAAATCTGGGGGCCTTCCGTGGTGGGGTTACAGTGGATGGTGGGATGAGGGAAGATTGACCAATGTCATCTACCTGGACTTATGCAAAGCATTTGACACTGTCCCACATGGCATCCTTGTCTCTAAACCAGAGAGACATGGATTTGATGGATGTAAAAAGAATAGGCTGGATGTTTGTGCTCAAAGAGTTTGGGTCAACAGCTCAATGTCCAAATGAAGATCGGTGACTCCCCTCTCAGGGGTCAGTATTGGGACTGGTGCTGTTTAATGTCTTTATTGGTGACGTGATCAGTGGTAGCACCCTCAGCACATCTGCGAGTGATACCAAGCCGTATGGTGTGGTCAACACTCCGCAGGGCAGGGATGCCATCCAGAAGGACTGACAGGCTTGAGAGGTGGGCCTGTGTCCTCAAGTTCAGTAAGGCCAGGTGTAAAGTCCTGGGTCAGGGAAATCCCGAGCACAACTACAGGCTGGGCAGAGAATGGACCGAAAGCAGCCTGGGGGAGAAGGACTTGGGGATGTTTGACAAGAAGCTCTACATAACCCAGAAATGTGTATTTGCAGCCCAGAAAGCCAACTGCACCTTGGGCTGTATCCACAGACACGTGACCAACATGCCAAGGGAAGTGATTCTCCCCCTTTTCTCCACTCTTGTGAGACCCCACCTGGAATACTGTGTCTCAAGTCTGGATCCCCCAGCATAAGAATGATGTAGACCTGCTGGAGTGAGTTCAGAGGAGGGTCATTATAATGATCAGAAGGCTGGAGCATCTCTGCTATGAAGACAGGCTGAGAAACTGTGAGTTGTTCAGCCTGGAAAAGTGAAGCCTCCAGGGAGACCTTCCAGCAACATTCTTAGTATCTAAGGGGGGCCTGCAAGAAAGCTGGAGAGGCACTTTCTACAAGGGCATGCAGTGATGCTTTTAATGTTATTTGCTTTGTGGCTGTGATTGTTTTGAGTTTTTCTCCTATTTCTGTGATCATCGTATTTCGAGAAAGAGCATGGTATTAAAAGAGCAGATTGATTCTTCAAATTCCTTCTTTTACCAGTGTTGCATGGTAAATGTGCAATCTTAGCCCAGTGCCCTGGTGTTTGTGTTAACAACCCTAGCAAAACATAGCAGCCATCTGAACCATCTCTCTTCATCTGGTGCTGCTTATGTTCATTGATTTAAGGTGCTGTCCTTAATTCACATCTCTGTGGCTTACCAGTGCAAATACCTGAGCTGGAGCATCTACATCGTGAAATAAAACCCTGTTTATTATACAGTGGCGTAGCTTCAGCCCTTCTCTGTTATCATCAGGGAAGTTGCTATCCCCCGTTTTCTGATTACAGCCCCCACCCTAAGCACTGAGTATTTAGATGTCAGATTTAGAAGTCAGCTCTCCAGCTGGGATATTGACACATAAATTTTGAAAAGTAATCTAAAAACCATATATAAATGTTTTCCCAGTTTTCTACTCCTCATTTTTCTTTCAGATTAAATTTGCAGCAAACATTTTACACTGGAGATTTATTTCTTTGGTAAAATGTGCTGTCAGTGCTCCTCTGTAACAGGAGAATCCTCCACACCTGTAAGTGTGGATTTGATAGCAGGGTCTGTTATCCCTCTCTGGCTGGGGTGTTCTGGTTTGGACTGTAATACCCTATACCCAACAGCATCAGGTGCATCAGGAGTTAAATCCCGTTTGCTTGGGGCATAACTGTAGCTGAGCATGAGCAAAACAGATTACCTTCCTTACAAGGCAATATTTATTGGTTGTTTCTGCATGGCAGAAAAAGAGAGGAAGGTGTTACCAGCCACATCCACAGTACAGTGTAGCGTTCTGGGCAGTTGTCCCAATTGTGCCATGTTCTTGTACAAGGAGAGCTGGGTCATCCCAGCACGCAGCACTGGGTATGATCATGAGCAGCTTGGTGGCTTGGCTGCTGTGCTGCCACGCCTCTCCTCCTTGCAGAAGATGAGCAGCCAGCTGGGGCACTGTGTACTCCACACCTGTGCTTTAACTGCAAAGGCAAAAATAAAACACTTGATGCTCCTGCTGTGTCTGGAAAAGTACAGAAATTACTTGCTGTTTCTGTAAGTTTTCCCCTCTAGATTTTTGGAATAAAATAAAAATCTTTTAGGTCAACTGCTAGTTTGGTTTTTTTCCCCACTAGCACTTTTGAAAACAGGAGAGAGCTAGACTGAATTGTTTGGGAGCAAGTATTTTCATGGCACCTTCTGTATATTGCTAGCCAAGAGAAAACTGATAAAATGAGGGTGGAAGGTTAAGGTCTATTTTCCAAGAGGTTTTGTTGTGGTTGTTTTAACTTACATTCAAATCCCAGCACTTGAAAAGGAGAATGACAGAAAAAATGGCCAAATATTCAGTTCTGCTTTTTTTAAAAAAAAGTGCGTGGCCTCATGAGTTTTGGCTCTTTTCGGAAGGTGAGGCTGATAGTCATTTATATATGCTAAAGAGAAGAAAAAGAAAAGAACAAAAGTAGTGTTTTGGAGGTGGGAGAAGAAGGGGAAAGCGCACCAATTTTTTCTCTGTTCTAGTAAGGAATCAAAAAGTCATAATTTTTTTTAAATTCCTTTTCCTGCCCCAGAGAACCTTTCAAATTGAAGTTGATCATACAAAAATACTGATTTGACTCCATTTATGCCAACTGTTGCCTTTGTATTTTTTCCTTTGCAGCATTCTTTATGAATTATCTTACGCCACAACTCTGGAAGGAGACTGTTATTCATAACAATATTTCAGTGAAAAAGACTACTTTAGTAGCAGTCAGATCCATGATAAAAATGCATTAGAGCAGATATCATAATCAGATGTGGAGAGCAGGCCTAACATGGGATGTCTGTATTTTTCAAGGCACCTCAGACTTTCAGTGTTGGAAATACATCTTCAATGGCTTCTCTTTGCCCTTGAATCCTCCAAGGCGCAGCTCTACAGTACAGTTTTTCTGGCTTGCAGAACCAAAACTCAGTGCGTGCCCACATTTCCCTTGCTTTTGTCTTCCTGAGAAGTCTTGTAGCACAGAAACTAAATATTCTATTCTTTTCCAGTTCTCCTGGGCTGGAAGCTGCCATGGTTAGTGTGGACTCAGGTAGAGCAGACTCAGTATTTTAATATACTGATGTTCCTGTGTAGTGCATTGGATAGGATATAGTTTAATAGAGGTTGGCAAGACTGGAATGTTTGAGCAGAGCCAGTCCCAGCAGTACAGAAAGTGAGATTTGAGGAGTACATTTTTTAAATGCCACTTGTGTCCTTCCCATGGTTATCCTGCAGCAGGGAGAGGGAAATGAAGTCTTTGTATACTTCTGGAGAAATGCATTAATAATGACAGTACCACAACGAGGGCTCTATTCTTCACAGAATGTTCTACTTCACTGGTACTGGCTTTAAAACATGATGTGTTTGTGTCTCATTGCATTTGGACTTGATGATCTTAAAGGTCTTTTCCAACCTTCCTTTTCTATGAAAACAAGAGTGTCTGCAGCATTTGTACAGACAAAAGTGTATGTGTTTGTGCATCTGCACACGTGATTAATATTTGCCTGATATTCTGCAGAGGCTAGGGAATAGTTCTAACTTTAGCAGTGTCCATGATCAACTGGCCAAGGATGAGACAAGGAGCCTAACAAGAGTGTTTGTACAGTGTGGTGTTTGCTATAATACTTCTCTGTGTGTGGGCATAGGAATCTTTCGCTCACTTGAGGTCTTTGGGCATGGAGGGACACTGCTTCCTCTGAGGTTAAGCTGGGGTACCTGCTGGTGTAGCACTTGGTACTCACCCACCAAAGTTAGGAAGTATCCATGGTTCATCCACCACCTAAGGGCTGAAAAGGAGGGCTGCAGTCTTACCACGTGTTCATTAATTTCATCTTTATTATATATATTTTTTTCCTTTTGGAACCAACAAAACCATTTTTATTGCTTCAGAACAGCCATCCATTTTGTTTTGTTTCATATTTAACAGGCACACCCATTTTGGCCCTTTCTCCGAGACAACAAAATGCACAAAGGCTTGGCACAGCTCCTGCATGCTGCCTCAGTGTTGTGTTGGTGGTAGTGGATTGAATGCCTCATCCTCATTTGTCTTAATGTATCAAGAAGCGTCTCCAGGGATCAACGGACAATACTGGGATTGGGTTGGTGGAATGCCCATTGTGTTGTTTTAAGGAGAAGCAGTAGGCAGTCAGCTCCATGCACCGTCTTGTGCTGCGCCAGATGCAAACTGTGTCCTGGCACTGCTGCCAGCTTCAGCTGAGGACCAGAGAGATTCCACTGTGAAGACACTGAGCTGTCTGCATGTGTTGTGGAGAAGTTTAGTGAGTGATTCAGTGTCAGTGTGGTTGTTTCTTTACTACTATTTATTTTTTATAGGTTTCTGTTGAGCAATCTTAATTCCATGAAGAAGAAAGTACATTAGAGATCCCAGTTTGATTCCCATGACTGAACATGAGATTTGCATGTCTTTTTAGAGGTTTTATGAATATTTTTCCAAAGGTGCATTAATTCTTAAGTCCTAGGCCTTCCAACGAGGAAGAGTCTGTTCTTCCTCCCTCATCCAGCACTTAAGTATTGTGCCCAAGGACAGTTCAGAGAAAATGTTTGACTTCACTGGTGTAGTGATGGGAGAATCAGAGATGTTGCTGGGTAGGAAGACAAGGACCAAGACAAGCAGAGGAAAGGAACTGGGAAAAATGGGACAACAGGTAAAACCAATGGAGCTTGAATTTACATGGGCTGGGTAAAGTGACTAGGACAAAACCTGAGATGAGGGGTGAGAGTATAACCAGGTTTTGGCCGATAATTGGTGGTGCAAGCAAATGGATGTAAGTAGAGAAAATGGCTCAGAAATCCAAAGCATGGGAAGAAGGCAAGAAGAACCCAGAAGGGTACAGGGAATGAGGGACAAGAGAGTGGGGCCAAACAGAGGGTGCAGGCGGGACCAGCCTAGGGTGTGGAGCCGTGGGGTGTGGAGAGTTGTTTGTCTGCAGGGAATGGAGCCAGCATGAGAATCTTCAGGGAGGAAGAGTAATTCAGAGAATATGCTCTCATTCTCTCCTTGGCAGCGGGAGTCCTGGAGATTTTTCCCGTCTGACATTGAGGCAGTCCTACTGGACAGAACTGAGCTGTGTGTCCTTATGTGTCTGAAGTGTTTTTGTATGGATGTATTTTTGCTTCCACTGGTATTTAGATGGCTATTTTGGGTGTATCTGTAAGTAAATACCACACCATACTGACACTCTGGTCTTTCACCAGAAACATGTGGTCTGGGGGGGGGGGGGGGGCGTTGTTTGTGTCTGTCGAACCGTCTGTCTACACTGCAGAACCGAGGTACTGAGGTGTTCTGGTCGGTCCCACTGCTGTGGCTCTCACATGTGCGTGCCTGTGTCTGTGCCTCCATTCTGTTCTTTTCCCGAACTGGGGATGGTGGGTTCTTCTGAGCAGTGCCCTCCTCCCATCTATTGCTCGGGATGTCCTGTGGCAGCCAAAAGCCTGACGGATCGCCATGAAGGCAGTTACACTGTCTGTAGGCAAAGCTTTTCTTAAGTATGCCAAGGAGACTGGAAAAACAAGAGCTTCCCCCCCCCCCCCCCGAAAACCTTTTTAGTGCAACATTAAGTCACTTCCTGTAGTTGCAGTAAGTCGAGAGCTTCTTTTTTTTTCCCCTCTCTGCCCCCTACCTCCTCCTCCCCTGAGGCTTATACTCCTTTAAGAAGACGCGGCTCCCAAAGCTCTCCCTTCAGAAGCGAAGGGGAGCGCTGACTCCGCGCCCAGGCACGGTAGCAGCCCGCGGAGGGGAGCGCGGGGGCGGCGGCTCTTCCTTATGGGGCGAAGCAGGAGCGAGCTGGAGGGAGGCAGGGCTCCGGCGTGTGACACATGAAGCTGGGACAGCCGTACGTGGCTGGAAAATTTGCAGTGTGGGGGCAGAGACATGTGGCTAACTCAGGTAACCGGAAAGCCGGCTTTTATTCCTCCAGCGCATAAGTTGCAATAGTTGTTTTTCCGTTTTTGGTTTGGTTTTTTCTTTTCTTTATTTGTATTTTTACTCCTGCCAAGTATGAGGCCAGGGAGGAGCAGGTTGTATGGCAGTGCTGCATATAAATACGCAGCCTGAGAAAACCCAGCAGATGTATTGAAGTTTTATTTAGATTACTTCGGGAACAGGCGAGTTCTGCATGTGGAGGGCAGGTGGGTGCACCTCTTGTATGACTCTTGTCCCTAAGCAGTGGGGTTCGAGACCCTGCTGGAAGGGACTTAAGCTGCCTGTCGTGGTGGTGGGGGCTTCACGGAGTTTGAAATGAAAGAGGCAGAGGTGCTGGTGGAAGTAATATGAGCTGAGTTGAGAGCACACTTCCAGAGCCATAAAACAGCGCTGCAGAGCTGTGTAAAGTCTAATGGCATCGGTTGCATAAGGACTGGGGTCAGAGTTCCCATCACCTGCTTGAATGCACCCTCTAGACAAGTTGGTCTCCAGATGATTCGTGCGGTACGTTGTAATCCTGTGGTCTTTACATGATAACGTAGCATGTGTGGAAGCTCGGTGAGGCATGGGAAGACTGGAAGGATTTGGGCAAGGACAGCTTTGAGCTACTGTCTGTGCCCCTTCATTAACAGACACTGTCTGTGTGTATGCATGTGTTCGCGTTTATGTGGGTATGCACTTCTCAGCATTTGAAACCCCACTGATTAACTTTTTAAAAGTTAATCAGGATTTAGTGTTAAGGGTCAGTCAGCGGAAAGTCGGTCTGTTCGCTGAGCTGCAGCAGCAGTTTCTGCCTCCGGCATGCAGTGAGCACCCGTCTTTCTGCACTTGTGAGTGCGTAGTTTACTGAATGCTGATTTTGTTTCTTCTTTTCCAGAAAAAGAGGAAGCTACTATAAATGGAGAAGATGAAAAAGAACGGAGAGACACCTATTTTGTGGAAACACCTTATGGCTACCAGCTAGACTTAGATTTTCTGAAGTACGTGGATGATATACAAAAGGGGAATACCATTAAGAAACTAAATATACGAAAGGGGAGGAAAGCTGTACCAGCCTCAGTGGGTACCAAGAACTCTGGTGGCCGGTGCAGTGGCTGGACCTCCACAGAGTCTCTCTCTTCATCAAACAGTGATGAAAACAAGCAGTCTTCGGCAGCGAGGAGTCAAGTAACCTTGTCCGTCCCTGCAAAACCCTCAGTTTCCTTTGAAGTATCTCCTACCTACTTAACTGTCCCAGAGAATAAACAGCTTCCTCCTCCCTCCCCCCCAGCCTCCTCGGCACAACCTCCTTGTAACAAAAACCCTCATGGAAACACGGAGGCGACTGGAGCAGGAGAGGATGATGCAGGTCACACCTGGAGATGTCCGCAGGCCTCGACTTTCCAGCTTTGGAGGTATGGGCTCCACAAGCTCCCTCCCCTCTTTTGTGGGATCCAGTGGGTACAGTCACATGTCTCAGCACCTGCAGAATGGGTATCAGGGGAATGGCGACTATGGCACCTGTTTCAGCTCCTCCTTGGGCAGTTCCATTCGTCACAGCCCCATGAGCTCCGGAATATCCACGCCGGTCACCAATGTGAGCCCGGTGCATCTGCAGCACATTAGGGAGCAAATGGCAGTTGCCCTCAAGCGTCTCAAGGAGCTTGAGGAACAAGTGAAGACTATTCCTGTGCTGCAGGTCAAAATTTCAGTGTTGCAGGAGGAGAAGAGGCACATGATGGCTGAGCTCAAAAACCACAGGAAAGCCACTCAAAACGACACATACGGTTTCAGAAAGCGATCCTACAGTGCAGGAAATGCAGAGCAGTGGGAACACATGTCTCAGGTGAGAAGAGGTGGAGAACTGTATATAGATTGTGAGGAAGAGATGGAGAGTGTGGAACAGAGCTCTCAGAGGATAGAGGAGTTCAGACAGCTGACTGCTGAGATGCAAGCCCTGGAGAAAAAAATCCAAGATAGCAACTATGAAAGTCCAGCAAACCTTCGGGTAAACAGAGAAAGTCTGGCAAAAGAAGCCCGATCTGTTGCTGTGGGTGCTGATGAGAACATGAACGATGTCATTATATACAACAGATCTGCAAGGCAACACAAAGAAGTAGCTGTGGGAACAGAGAAAGAAATGAGGGAGTGTGGAGTTGGGGTGACAGAGGCCATGTTCGGATTGTCTACAGAGGCTGAGAAAGAGATAGAGCTTCAGCAGCAGACCATTGAAGCCCTTAAGGAGAAGATTTACAGACTAGAGGTTCAGTTGAAGGAAACCACCCATGACAGGGAAATGACCAAATTAAAACAGGAGTTGCAGGCAGCTGGGTCTAGAAAAAAGGTGGATAAAGCCATGATGGCTCAGCCCCATGTTGTCAGTAGGATGGTGGAGGCTGTCATACAAACGAGAGACCAAATGGTGGGAGACCACGTGGAGGTTGCTGATTCGTCAGTGGGAAACCATCTGCAGATGAGTAGCATCGGCACCTCCTGCAGACCCGCCACGCGGAGCGCAGCTGCGGGCCCCGAGCTCCTGATGAGCCGATGGCTGGTGAGGGAGAGGGCAGAGGTGCAAGATCAGGGTACAGAGAGGTCCATGGAGCTGCATGATAAGTCAGTGGGCACAGAGACAAGCGTCTGTGAGACAGGTGTCAACACAGAGGAGCTGGCGGAGGTGCCGAGCCCTTGCCAGATGGCACGGGCGGTTGGAGCGGTGAGGTCTGTGGGCTGCGGGGACTGCTCGGTGAACGTGGTGGTTTGTGTGCCCAAGGAACACGTGTCCCGTGAAACAGTCACAGAGGCTGTACCCAGGGCAGAGGCGATGGTGATGGCCATGCCTTCCACAGCTAGCCAGCAAACCAGCACTGCTTTGGAGATGGTGAGCCAGTGCACCAGCACAGAGGTGGCCTGCCTGGTGGACTGTGGGACTAACACCACTCTGAGCAGCTGTGATAAGCAGACCAGCACGGACAGTGTGGAGTTGCGGAGTGTGGCTGTAGGGGATGGCCGGGTGAAGGACATACACGTGTCTACTAAGATGCGTTCGGTTGGAGTCGGCACCGTGCTCTCTAGCCACCCTGGCTTTGAAAAGCCTTCTGCAATAAAAACCAAAGACTGTGGCATTGGACAGATAAGTGTTTATGAGAACTACTTGGTTGGTCTGAAAATGAGGAGCATCGCCTGTGGACCCCCTCCATTGCCGGTTGTCCCGACTGGCACCAGGAGCATAGGTGTTGGGGGAGAGTCTGTGTGCGACCCAGTCAGTGGTCAGTTGGAGAGCCCTCTGCCTCCGCATGAGCTGAGGACAGGCTTGGATCACTACATTGAACGTGTGCAGAAGCTGCTGCAGGAACAGCAGATGCTGCTTGCTGAAAATTACAGTGAATTGGCAGAAGCCTTTGGGGAGCCCCACTCCCAGATTGGATCTCTGAATTCACAGCTCATCAGCACCCTCACCTCCATCAACTCTGTCATGAAATACGCCAGTACGGAGGAGCTGCGGAGCCTGGACCTTCAGAAGCAGTGCATGGAGAGAAGTTCCCCGTCAGGTAAGCCCAGAGTCCGGGCACACGTCTGGTACATTGGCCGGCTCTTCTGCAGGGCTGCAGGTCAGTTGCCTACTAGGCTCTCGCTTAGTCTGGAAGCCGCTGTGTTGTAGCCCTCCCCAAGGAAGCACAGAGCATTGTTGTTGAATGTACCCGTTGGGTATTCTGTCCAGCCCATCACTGGTAGCTGAAAAACCACAGGTGGTTTTATCTCTCCCAGTCCAGCAGGCTCTGAAGGTCCTGATGATGATGGTGCCATGGCTCTGACCATGCAAGAAAGGTGTCTAAAATTATGAAGGGTTTAACCACTGTGCAACATGCTGACTTCATTTTATAACTTTAGGAGTATTTGAGGTTAATGCCCATGGGTTTGGAATTTTAAACTTGGCATGCATGTTTTTAAAAACAGCAGTGTCAGATTGGATGGAGCTGAAAGTCACATACAGTGTCTGTATCAAACTGACTTGTTTCCACAGACCTTTCCCTGGATTTCATAGTGTTTCTTCCATTGCCTTTGTTCCTTGTGCTGCTCAGACAGAGACCTGTGGGGTGCTTTCCCCATTCCAGTAGGGCTGATTGCTTTATAATAGGCAACTCCAGAGAGCTTCACAGAAACCACATCTTGGGCTTTCTCTGTTCCAGTAACTGTTTGTCGTAATCCCTAATTACAACCTCGTGTTTGAAAGGCATAATTACTGCTGGAGGTTTTGGTGACACTCAGGAAAGGCAAGAATCAGGATTTAAATACTCCTTGCCTTTTATTTATTAATTTTAAGGTATACACAATTAGTTTGAGGGATTTCTTTATTCCCTGGGGTAGAGTTGATTACTTTTTAATTTTTTTTTTATGTGTCTGATAGTCTAGTTTAAAACTTAGCCATTTTTTTCTGGTACCTTACTGGTGAATCCAACCACATTACTATTAAATTTATAAATGGTGGCTTCCTGGAAACCAATATGTAATGCCTGGCAGTGGCTGTTAGATACTTCTTTCTTGCTCCTGCCATACAGTGACTGAAAGAAGAGGTTAAGGAGAAGGGAAAAACTGGTGCAAATGCACCTGTATTGTAGATGCTGAATTGGGACAAAAGCCCTGAGTAAGTACTATTTAATGTCAGCAGAATGTCATTGGCTAATCCAGATGACTATATAAAGCTCTTGCAGCTTGCTTACTGTCTTAAAATTTACCTATTTTTTTTAAAATGCAGCTTGGTAAATCTAATTGTTTTCAGTGTTTATGTGCTAAATAGAATCATCCATTTAATGAGCTGAGGTAAAATGTTTAGGTTCCCATAGGGAAGGAATAAGCAACATTTATGTAGCAGTAAGGAAAATATATGATATTCTGTCTGCATACATGCAATATGGTACTATATAAGCAATGTTTTTATCTTTCTGGTATGCACTTTATATTCTAGTCTTCTTACAAGTAGTGATACAATAATAGTAAGGGTATCTAGCAGACATCAAAAGTGTCTGTGAAAACAGTGAAACAGAGTTATCACTAGCTGTAAATCCTTAATTCCTTTCCCAGCTTTTACTGCACAGTATCAAATTTGTAGTCTAGAGGCTTGAAAGTATTTAGACACAGGTGGAGAAATAGATCATATTTACTAAAAATGTTCATACTTGGATTCAGATTTCACATTCCTGATAAAATTATTCTGGAATAATTTTATTTTAGCTTGTAATGCCATTATCTTTAGCTGTGGATGATGAGTGTAAAATTTCTTTATTTTTAGTCCCTGGTGAGAACTACATGCCTGGACTGCATACATAAATCAAGCTATGGGCTATAACAGTTTAGACCCACAGAGAACTGGAGTGGAAAAGAGGTCTTAAGCCTGAAATGTTACCCCATCTCTTCCTATTTATTTTGAAAATACTGCCTTTAATACATTTATCTGCTGGTCCTTCTGCCTGTTCCTGCAGTTTTACAGATCATGTGATACATATTTCTGTAGAAAGATTTTTTGCTGAATGAAGCACTAACTTGAATAATTCTGTAATCACTGAACTAATAAAGCCTTTTTTTTCCCCATGCATCAGTATCTCATGATAGCTTATGAGCTCTTAATAAGTCCTTCCTCACATTTATTTCTCTTGGATGTAGCTTTTCAGGTGTTGTGTGTGTCAACTCAGCCAGTGCCCCTTTCTCCATGCCTGGAATCTCAGACTGATTTCTGTAAAACCTGTGTAAACACAAAAAGCCTTCAGAGCACTGAGTCTCTATTCCAGTTCAGTTCAAATAAGCAATCGAGTTTGAGTTATTGAGAGAAGTGTGACCTCACAAGCCTCATTTTCTTAGAAAAACGGTGAAAATAGAGGCGGAAGCGTCTGGTTTCCAATTAGCATCAGTAGCATCATCTTTAATGCTTTATTCAAAGAGCATTCTTAGGAAGCATCTCTTAGAGGCCAGTTTCTTTTAGGGCAAAAATACCTGAGCTGGCTTTGAGGCATGTGGTTTGGGTACCAGTTTGCCATGCTAATGGCTCAGTGTTCTACGCTGCTTCTGAGGTAGCACGTTAGTCAAGTTCTCAGCTTTGCAGATTTTTCTGCCTGTTGTTGCTGGGGAGATGGGGTGTGCTGCAGGGGCCTCTGCCATCTCACCCTCCCTCACACAGCTTATGGCGGGTGATGGAGACGCAGGCAGGAAAGCTGGAGCCTGCTGAGCAGGACAGAGGCTGGCAGTTTTCATCCCTAGACACCTTAGATCTCTCAGATGATCTATGAACCAAGTCTATTAGCAATTGGTATTTTGCTTGCTGTAAAATAATCACCTTCCATTCTGTAACTCGGCAACTCCTATTTACATATGTACTGTCTTTCAGAAGCCCTAGTGACCTGAGGGAATTCAGACCTACTGGCCAGATGAGAGCATTTCCACTCTGCAAAGTCATGTTAGCTGCTGTTGGCAGCCTGTGTGTCCAGCTTAACCATATGGATGTGGGTCATAAGCCTAGATGCTAATTGATCCATATTCTTAGACCAGACAGCGTATATGAAGCCTAAAGGGAGATGAGTGCATTAATCTCCTCTGTTTGTTGTACTGTATTTTTAAAGAAGTTTCAGGATGTTAGATCTGAATGCTCGTATGATGTGTTTTGTAAGATACCTGCCAGAAGCCTAAAGTCACTTGTGCGGGTCCTAATTACATGGACTTTTTACAAGTCTTGTAGGTGGATGTCTTTCAGTGGTAGGGAGTTTTTGAGAATGGTATTTAAAAACAACAGATCTGCCATGCCCTAAAAAACTACCTGAGCACATTTGACCTGAAAATGAATGGCTATTTTGCCTCAGTGATCTTTAGGTATCAGTTTTACAGTTGCTTTTTAGAACAATCCTAACTGAGCATCCCAGTGGAAGTATTACACTAATGAATCATCATGAGGAAGGAGGCAGCTTCTTGAGTTAAAACTTTAGGGAGTGAAAGAAAGTAGGAAGCAAGTAGTGTCAGAAAGTCTTGAGGGTAAGGACATCTTGATGTGCCATCTGGTGGAAAGATCTTCCAAGATTCTAAACTTCTAAGTTTAACCAGGGCTGGGGAAGCAGGCTGAGGGACAGTGGAAAGACCGAAAGAATGACGGTGATGTGAGAAGGCCCTGGTTCTCCCAAATCAGTGTGTAGGACTAATGAGGTAGTGTGGACATGGTCATCTTTTCCTGTGTTGTCAGTTATAATGCAGGAAATAGGAGAAAGCCGTTTTTCTTTACAGGTCTTGTGTTTGGCAGCCCTTTCTCTTGAATACTGTGTAGTTTGACAGGTTAGCAACTTCTTTCCTGGCAGCATGGACCACGCCATTGCAGTTGAAGACTTGGGGCTTGCCTGAGGCTCGGAAGCCTGTGCTGATGTGGCACAGGTATGGTGGTGATTGTGTGAAGCTGTGGGTTGCTACAAATTGTGGTGGTTGTACCTATGTCTTAGGCAAGTGGAGGAAGCCCTAAGCTCCAACTCTGCCATGGATGTATGCCTTTATCAGCAGATTAAGCTTCTGTACAGATGTTCCTTCTTGTGTAACAAACAGGATCCATCCATCAGTCTGCTGGGAAGAAGGTGACTGACATATGTGAAGCATTTTCCACATTCTCTGGAAGGTAGTGCATCTGCAGCCATGCAGTTGGTCCCACTTACGTGCCACATGAGTACTGTTTATTTACATGTGTCTGGCTGGTGTTTCAGGGAACACAGTGCCTCCTCTGCATGTTTCATGTGGCAGGTGGTTTCTGCTAGTTGTGACAATATGGAAAGCGCAAATGGGAATGCCATTTAAAAATGGTACTAACCTCTCTATTAGGAGCTAGGGTGTTTAGCAGGGTTTTCTCGGTTTTAAATATCCATCCAGTTATATCAGAAGAAGAGCAGAGACCTGGTCAGTAACTGCCCTATAAAGACATTATTTGAATTAAATTCCCTAAACCTCTTCAGAGAAGTTTGATACACCTTCCCTGGTCCTATGTTAGCACAAGCTTTTTACTGTTGTCATTATTAGCATTACAATATTTGCTGGTTTGGTTCTCTGGTAGCACACTACATGCAGTGTTTGAATCTAAAAGCTGCTCTGTCTCCAGGCTTCTGCTTCAGTTAGCAAAGAGCATAATTTGCCACAGTGTAGATTATTTTTCTCTTCAAATTTATTGCTGCTTAGAGAGTGGCAAGCTGCAGCCTGCTAGGCTGTCTGTTAGATAGAGCCCCAGTTCTCTCCCTGTGCTGTGGCACAGGGATAAAATGTTCAGGCACTGAGCTCTGTTTGGAGTTCAGCTCCCGTGGTAACAGGCACATCTATGAATACTTAATGGCAAGAGATGCCCATTTTTCCCAAGGAAGTACTGTCATATTTCAGCAACAATAAAGCTTCATCTGAGAAAATCAAATCCTCTGAACGAGAAAGAAAGAAGTTCTCTGAGCTGACCTTCCTGCTGTGCCCAGCATCGTGAGATACTGTGATCCACCCCTCATCAGGAAAATGAAGGATGGCTCTCACCAAGCTTCACACACAGTTGTCTAGGAAAAGAGAGTGTTTCATAAATAAGATGATTAGCTGACTCAAAGATGTGTGATCTTTTTCTGGTCAGTCATGTTTAAGGAAAGGAATTCGTTTTAATTTCCAGTTTCAACAAACTGGATTCACAATCCAATTTGGGGATAGAAAGCAGCTTCTCAGCACAGAGAAAACAGCTAAAGAGAGAATGAAAATGAGATTGTTCTTGTAGTCCTCTTACTACAGCCCTCATCCTATTAGAAGGAGTGTTTTGCCTGGAGCTGAATGGTAGTTCAACATCTACCTATGCCTGGGCCCCAAGAGAATCTGCCTTCTGACAGTGTATTGTATAAAAAGCCCACATGTGGCAATTTTTTGTTTTGAACTTTTAAATTCACTGACTTTTAACCTGGAATGGCTCAAAAGTACCTTTTAAAATGCAACTACGCTCTAGTCTTCTGAAGGTACTGAATTTATCGGTTGGGTGGGTTACTATCAATCTTTGTAAATGTTTAAACATAACATGTTTGCTCATCACTGCCTTTTTATTTACCTTAGGAAAATGGGTTTTCTTCTTCCAACAGTTCTGAAAAATAGACCAAATTGAAAGCGGATTAAAATTATTTGTATTAAAAAAACAACTTTTTAGGCATGAAGATTTAAAACCACTGGAGGAGACTTTGAGTGCTTCAGTCAAAATAATTTTGTAATGAGCTTATTTCTGCTGTGAAGAAATCATGCAGTGTGAAAGAGAAGTATTTCCTTGCTAGGTATGCTCCAGACGATATTTGTGCACTGTCTTTAGTGGGGAATGTATAGATTGTATCACTGACCATTATAAACATACTGTGCAAATAAATGCTTGCACTGACCACCAACATGTTAAAAATAAAATCTTTATGCAGCTACCACATAGTAATAAGCTCGTGCGCTTTTTTAAGCTAGAAGCCTGTGATGTTCCAGCCAGAGCTAGGTTCTCATCCTGATGCTATTTAATCCCCCGGCCTTGTCTGCACTTCTCTTGGTTTCCAGTGGGATAAAAGTATTGTCAAGCTAAATTGTTTTTATAATAATACTTAGGTTTGCTTCCATCAAACTAAATGGAAATTTTTCAAAAGCGGGTGAAGGCCAGACTTCTGTTACCATGAGTTCACTGCAAATTCAGAATAATCTATTGAGTCCCCTGAACCAGCTAACAGCATGACTACTTGTGCTGTCATAAATGTGAGGGAAGGTCTGCAGTTAGGAAGGAAAATTGCATCTTAGTAACAGTAGACAGATTTTATAGGTTCCAGAAATAGCATGGGTAACTGCTGCTTCTCTGTAGCAGTTTTGCTGTCACCCTGATTTCAATTTGTGAGATTTTCGAAAGAAGCACAAGTGATTTATGAGAGGAGGTTCCTTCTAAAAAATTAAAAATAGGCGCTCTCATTCCTTCAAACCACTGGAGCTAAACCACTGAGGGTGCTTCAGTCACTTGTTTCCCTCCTAAACTGATGAGAGCAGCTTTCTGCGTGTGTTCATGTACAGTTGAAGTCAGCAAGTTTTTTTGTTTTGTTCTGTCATACTTTTGCCTGTAAATTACTCCTGAACTTTTCCAAAATCCCGCACTACGTTGCAAAATACATTAGAAGTTCTTGATAGCTCCCTGCTGTAGTTTGCTATTCCGTATCAATACTTAGAAACTTACATCAAGTTTGCAGTATTTGCCTGGAACAGTAAACTAAGGAATATCATCAGGGGAAGTCTGCCTGAGGGCTTCTGTCTGGAGGCAGTGCCTGACTAAGTATTGACCTGTTGGCGAATTTGCTGTTGGTGTTGTGCTTCGTGACCTGGAGAAGGATTCTGCTCAACCATACTTGAGACCTCTGTGAAGTGAGAGGAAGAGTCTTATTTTAAGATCCGTGTAGACTGGTGGTGATCTTCAGCCAGGGTTTCATTTCCATGCTGGAGAGTTGTGCGCTGCCTCCAGCCCCAACCAGTGGCCCTGCAGTTCTGTTGGAGGAAGAAGGAACTCCTCTCATTCAGCTTTTAGGTTTGCACAGCAGTAGATTAATCTGTTAAATCATTGACCATAATGTTGGGTGGCACAGCTCCTTCCTCTGTCTGTTTTTCTGTGGTTAAACTCGGTGCTCTCCAAGTGTCTTTATGTTGGCTGTCTTGAAAAGGGGAAAGCCTGGGACCTGATATTAAATGCTAGTTTACAGCTTGCAGCATTAATGCTGAGTTAAGCCCAAAGCTCTCTTCCCCTCATCATTGGGTACTGTACATGCAGTAAGTGTAGACATCTAAGAGCTTTGCAGGGAGAATGAGTGCTCTGACTGATTTGCCTAATGCACACTTGTTGTCTCCTTGCCCTCGAGTCTTGATGTAATCCTCTTTTGTCAGGGGCCAGCTGAGCAGAACCCTTTTTTTCTTCATTAGAAGGCACGGACATCATGCTCTATATCCTGAATTCAGTGTGGTGCTTCTCAGCCAATGATGCATGAACCATAAGAGAGAACCTACTGAGATCTTGTTGCATTGGAGGCAGGTTGAAGAAGGGCTGTGAGTCAGGGGAGAGAAGTCTACTACTGTCGTCCTTTCTCTCTCTCTTAGCCTGCAGCTCCCTCCCCTGCCTGTCCCAGGGCAGGAGGGAGACACCTGGAGAAATGGAGGCTTGGGCTTCAGGGGGATGACAAGGGTGCACCAGGTGCTGCTGCTGGTTTACATCAGGCTGGAGCCCCACGCAGCCCTGCCAGAGTCCTGCCCTCAGCTCTGGCATGCACAAGCCCACCTGCCCCTCCAGACACGCCTTAGTTGTCACAGCTGGTTTTGTAGGAGAACTGTGATGTCTGGCAGAGGATGCAGACAGTTCTGCTGAAAGCAAACCTGGGCATCTTTGGAATCTTTGCATATCCCTGATGCTTCAAAGTAGGTTTCCTCCACTCCTTCCCATGTCCTCAGAGGCCAGTCTGGAGCAGAAGGGGTGACCTGGTAAAACCAGCCCAGGCAGCCACCACCAGCTGCAGCTGGAAGTAGTTATACTCTTTAATTGTACCTGTTACCACTCCAAGCAAGCAGATAGACAGTTCGCTTGTTTTTCAGTTAAGGGAGTTTAAAAATCATTGGTTTTGGCTTGGTGCTCCATCACCTTGGCAGCCCTCTTCTCCTCAGCTGTTGGATGAGGGATGATGCTTGCTGTTGGGCAGAGACTCGACCAAAGTCAGTCAGTGCTGCAAAGTGGGGAGTGGTGGGGGAGCAAGGTCAGGACTTCCCTCTTGCTTTTCATGGGTGCCCAAGTGCTCAGACATGTCTCCAGAAGAGTTGCTGCTACCCAGGGGGCCCTGAGAGGCTGCTGCCTTCTTACACGCACACACACACACACACACACGTTTCACTCTTTAAGAAAAAGCTTTTTTGCTGTGCTTGTAGTGACATGACTGTCGATACCCTGCTGCATGCCCTTCCCTGCAGACAGCTTCCCCTGTATGTTGGAGAAGCTATAAGTAGTGGTGGAACTGGGCAATAGGTCTCACGGCTGAAGAAGGTGCCCTGAGAAATGCATGCGGGGTGAGGCTTGGTTAGTAACTCAGAGACTTGGGTGGGAATGGGAACAAAAAAGAGGAAGCTGCTGGGAAGTGACAGTGTTTGGAAAAATCAGCTTCATTATGTCCTGTTGTAGGAAAAATTCACTGAGGTGAAGTAACGAGGGGGAAAGGCAGTCTAACAAGAACAGCTTGCTAGACAGAGATGTAGCTATGTGTCTCAAAAATAGGGTTTGGAATTTACCTTACTACAGTGTGTTAGCACCCTGTGCAGTGCTGCTCGTATTTGAATGAGGAGGCTGTGCCTTAATTCTTGATAAGTACAAAGGCAAAAAATAATACGGAGGCACACATCATGGGTGCAAGAAGAGAGTGAAAGAAAAAAAGTGATAGTGTTTAAAGCAATTTAAACTTTAGCTTTTTTTTTCCTTGAAGGCTAACAAGATCACTTAGGGAGGCATACGTGTGTAAAAAAACACTCAGTGTGTTGCACAAACAAAAGTATTTGTGCAGATTTGTAGAGCAGTTGTAATAGCACAGCTGGAGTAACTCCAGGGGAATCTGTAAAAGTCTGTGCGTAATTAGCACTGCCTTTTAAATACACAAAGGGAAAAAGTGAGTGAATGCCAGCAAATCAGCGAGGGAAAAAAGTATAACCCAAACATTTGGAATTTGATTTAAATACAGCTACTAGCTCAGTACAATTCTGTCCAAAAAAAAAAAAAAAAAAAGAAATGTAGTGTGTGGGAGTTCATTGCAGTTGTCTCAGTAACTGGGCAAAGCACGAAGCTTTCAGAATTAGCTAGAATACTGGGAAAAAAGGAAGATTTCCTGAAAAATTTCTGCTTTCATGGAAAATGACATTTTTTAAAAAACAAGTACCATAAAAAGGTTACTGTTATTGCAGCAGGAACCCTGCAGAGCCTGTGAATGTGCTGTGCTCTTCAGGCTTGTCATCGAGGAGCAGCTCAGTGAGCCCACCCTGAGCCAGGGTGGCAGGAGCTGGGGTCACTACTCATACTGAAAGAGAAGGAAAAGGAAGGACTATTCCTTTCATGCATTTTTAAAGCCAGTATCTTTATAGATTGTCCTTGTATTGTATGTCTTTATCAAAAGAAAAACTCATGGCCATTTTTTTGCATTTTCTGAAAGCAGTTACAGTCTTTTTCCTATTAGGTTCTCAGAAAAGAGTATTTTAAAGCACAAGCAGTACCCTTTTTTTTCCAGCTTGGATTTTTTCTGTTGATCACAGTATTGATGGAAATATTTTCATTTGACTCCTCTGTGATGCCTACTGTCTTCTTTGGCAGGTGCTACTTTGGAGTACATCCCTCATGGCCAACTTGCAAACACACATTTAACTTCAAATTTGCGAACGCTGAAATTGGAGCAGGACACTGTGCCCACTCAGGAGGAGAAGAAGACTCCCCTGGTGGAAGCTGCTCGGGGAAGGAAGTCTTTTTCTTCTCAGGATAAAGCTCTCACTCCAATTAACCTGACGGATGATCAGCTTGCCTCAGGTCTCTATGGTAATAACTGGCTCACATTCACCTTTCGTCATGCTGGTGGAGTCTGAATATGGAATACAGTTAAAGAAGGTTCTCAATATTCTCAGAAAAGCAAAAGCAAGAAAAGATGCAGCTAAGGAGAAAGTCACAGTGTGAGACCCTGTGTCTGCACGTAGTGGTTAGGTTTTAAATGGCAGATTGTAACGCATCAGTGAAATGCCATTTAGTGTTTTCATAAGAAAAATCTACTGAAAGATAAAGGGTTAATAATTTTTTTTTTAAATACTTAAATTTTTATGCATGTTTTACCTGTCTTATGCATCGAGATTGGTTTAAAAGTTGTTTCATTGAATACTAAATCTGAAAGACCTTCCTTGACTGAGTCTACCCACCCTGTTGAATAGTTTTTTAAATATGCTGTCTATATTGTTAAACATGCTGTCTGTATTAATGTGTTCATTTTGGCAAGGAGCTGCTGCTCTCTGACACTAAGAATTAAGATTTTGTTAACAGAATAACCAATTTCAGTGTTAAAAGTTTTCACAAATAGCAAAGAAAAGCAAAAAGCCCGTGTCTTTTCTTGAAGTTTTCTAAAGCATCATGAAGATTAGCAGCATGTTGAAAGATGGGAAAGTTAGGCTTAACTAGTTTCCAGAGCTGATTTTGAAGCTGTTCTTCTGTATTTCCAATGTGCATGTCACACCATGACTGTATATACATAAATACTAGAAAACCCAGCTTCAGATGGTAAACTTAACAGAGAGCTGTTGAAAAATAGAGAGCTGTTTTGAAAAATCGTCTAATGCTGCTGCATTCAAAGCACGGCTATGGATTTATACTGATAGAAGTGCTTTGTCTCCCTTTCTAACAGTATGTGCTAATAATGAGAACACACTCAAATCTATCATGAAGAAAAGGGATGGGAAGAAGGATTTGAGCAACACCAAGAAGAACCTGCAGTTTGTCGGCATTAATGGCGGGTAAGAGACCTGTCTCCAAAACATGTGTCACTGTAGCACTTCCACAGTGGGAAGAAGAGAAAGAACCCAGGAGAGCCTGCATGGGTTTGGCCTGTCCTTCAGGCTGGGGTGCAACTGCTGAGTGTAAGGATCAGAAGGAAGAATGGAACAGCTGAGCTCCTCTTAAACCTCTTGTGCTTGCAAGTCATATATGGCATCAGTCTCAAATACTTGAGATTTGCTGCCAGATTTAACACAGGAAAATGAAACACATGGGGACATTTCTCAGGCAATGCTTTAGTAAGGAAAACTTTTATATATCTTTGGCAGCTGACAAGCACAGCATTATACTATTAAACAATACAGCAAGAGATGCCATTGCCCTAGAATTAATTTTTCTGCCTTTGTGTTAAATAAATACAGAGACCTTCCTACACAAATACAGAGAACAGTATGGAAAACTGTCTTTTTTTAAAAAATATTACTTGCCTTTCGAGAATGTTGCAAAGACCTTTAAAATGGTTTCATTAAATTGTTTTTATATACCTTTCCTAGCCCTTTCCTTAGATTAGTTTTTCTTCAGTACAATTGCTTTGTGCTGTATGTAGCCTAAATACCTCACTTACCTAATCTCCTACATATTAGATAAAAATACCATTACATATAGTGAGGGAATTTCACTGTAGGTGTGTTAGCTTCCCTACTTATATCTGCCTAGTAAAGCAACAACACAATTTACTCTGAATAAAGTAATTTCATTTTGGGCATAAGGCAAGGTCTGACAAAATGTTAAGACTTATGTTTAAAAGAGGTTGGTCTTTTTTCATTACACACTGTGTACATAATAATGACAGTGTCAGTTGCCAGTAACACTGAGTGCAGTGAGTAGAAGAGGTCTCTTAGTAGAAAACAGAAGGACAAAGCTTTTGCAAGACATTTTTCCACTTGTGCCAGTGCAAGCAGGTACTGACCACCGTGGAATGGCACTGAGCAAGCACCTCTGCCCCTCCGCATTCTCCCTGTAGGTATGAGACCACATCCAGCGACGACTCCAGCTCCGAGGAGAGTTCCTCCTCAGATTCGGAGGAGGAGTGCGAGGGCCACGAGTACCCCTGCGACCAGCACACAGAGGAAAAGCAGCCCACCCCCCATGCTGCAGAGGTCTGCGCCGTGGGGGCAGAGAAGGACAGTCCTCTCCCAGAGTGTGAGGCCGAGGAGGTGGAAATCAGAGAGAGGTAGGCTGCTCACCCTCTCCAGAGTCTGCCTCCAAGGAGGTCACCTCTGCCTCATGGCATGGAAGTATAAACAAAGACAGTGAAGGGATATCTTATAGAAAATGGGTTTGCCAGCATGCTAACCTGGAAAATTATGTAGGTGGAATAATAACAGTAAAAGAGCTAAAACAAAATTAATGTCATGTTTCACTGGAGATGTAGCTTAGCATCAAGTTATCTGTAATTGTCAGCTGTTAAATAAAAGAGATGCAGAAATTAATAATTAAGAGCTTGGAGGCCCTGGAGCTGTGTGTTTTGAAGAGCCCTGAGCTTACTGAGTACTGTAGCATAGCCTGTTATTTTACAGGTGGCATAAAAATACATGGGCAGTCTCTCAAAAGAGCTCCCTGATTTATATTTACACTAGCAAGGGGTGATTGGGAGGAAGAGCAGCAGACAGCTTAGATAGCCATGTGTATTTAAAGAGCATCTTCTTTTCAAGCTGACTGCTCTGGCAATGCCCTCCAAGGGGAAGAGGCAGGGCACATGGCCATGCATGGCCATGGTCTGTGCAGTGATGGAGAATTTCATTACTCTAGAAGCACTAGCAGTTGGCTTGTAACCCATGAGGGCTAAAATGCCCACCTTACACACATGAATGTGTTAGCTTCTCTGATTTTTGGGAGAATTTTCTGGAAAAATTGCCATTATCCTCTGTGCAGGTTGTAGGCAAGGATGGTTGGCTACAGCCTGGTATACATGTGGCACCGGCATTGACCTTATTTTTGAACTTTGTAATGACAAGGGAGTAGAAGTATAAAAATTAAAGAGGGCTGGAGAAAAGAGATTTCCAGACTTCCAGAGTGGGTGGGATGAGACAGGCTAGTTGCAGTGAATGGGAGCTGGCAGGGAGGCGCCTCTTGAGCTCTTTCCCACTGCTTAATTCTGTTTCCATCACAACTATTGGCATTGCTCCTTGTTAATCAAGTAATCAAAGCACATAGCATATAATGTGTGCTCTGCAGTCATATAGCAGTAGGTGAGAATTTCCACTAGAAGGGTTGCCAAGTCTTAGAACACAAAAGTGATGTGTTTCCCTCTCTTCATTCCTGTTGCTCTTCCCCCATTTGTCTCCATTCAGTGTGGAGGGAGTGTCGGTGAGAAGAGCTGCCAGCATGGTTTCTGCATGGTGGGAGCAGATGGCTTGCCTGGAAACTTTAATTCCCAGAGAACTTTCAGAAAAACTAATGTTTCTGTACTGAAATGCTAAGATGAAAATTGAAACATGCCATGTATTTTGCTGTCTCCCTCAGATACGAGCTAAGTGAAAAGATGCTTTCTGCCTGTAACCTGCTGAGAAACAACGTTGATGACCCTAAGGCATTAACCAACAAAGACGTGGTAAGCAATACAGGTCATGCAACAGGAAAACTTCAGGGAAGGGTGACTTCTGGTTTTACCAGAAACCATAGTGGGTAGGCAGAAGAGGATTTCATTTTTCCTACAAGACTCACAAATCTCTTTCTATCAGGACACTTTCATCCAGAGAATATACCTGGTGTGCTTCAGTGTTGTCTCACGGCACATGCATAAAAATAGTAACATGAAAGTGCGGTTTCAACACAACCTGTGTGTTCCTGTGTTATTCCTGTGGGTGTTTTGGTTTAGCACTGCTTTGGGCAGCTCTCAGGCCTCGCATTAGGAGACTGCAGTGGGTGAGGAGCCTGTTGCTTCCTATGACAAAACCTCAGAGTCTGTTCTGAAACACTAGGTGATCTTCCTTCTAAGCACAGGGATGCTGCTTGTCTTGTTTACTGCATTGGTGGTTTTTATCAGTGCTGCAGAGACTAAGGAGGATTCGTTGTTAATACTTAAATACTCAAGTCTCAAGAAACAAAATGGTATTTGCCTTATTGGAAATGCTTCATAGAGAGATTTCCTATGCTACTCTGTGAGGGCAGTCTGAAAGCAAAGGAACACTGCTTAATGATACGAAATTGAGTTTTGCATTTGTTACACTTGTGCATATAAAAGGCAACAGTTCACTGTCATTGTCCTCTACTATAGAGCATCTGCAACTTCTTAAAGACAATAATGTTGTCTGTATGACACAGTAGTATTGTCTGTGTCCAGTTCTGACATCTGTGGTCCAGGGAATGTTTTGAAAGGTTGTTTCATACAGTTGTGACAGATAGTTTTTAATCCTGTGTTTGTCCTTCAGGAGTAGATTAGGCATTCAAACAACAAATGATTTAGGCCCTCTTGGAGTTGAAAGTGTCAAAAGTGGCATAACCACATGATGATCTCTGCCTTGGAAGTGTAATTTGAATTTACGTTTTTCTTTCTTGTGCCTAAAGTGTTTTTCAGCATAAATAGTGCTTTGTAGGTGGAAGCTGCACACTAATCAGCTCTTGTCCTCTGTCTGTCTGCTTATACAGAAGTCTCGTCCAAACAGTTTAAATGTCAGTATAGCTAAGGATCTGTATAAGTTGTCCCAACCTCTTCCAACATATTCAGCTCTTGTAGCTGTGGTTTACACCAGAAAAAGCTGTGGACTGCACCTTTTTGAATGTGATAGATTAATGGAATTTAAGAAGTGTGTTGTTTATTTAATAATGTGTGTGATAAGTGACTAAAAATAGTTTCTTAGTGGTATTTTGCACTCAGTACTGCCTAAATTAATAATAAAAAATACTCTATTGTGTCAGTTTATGGGCACTTTTGTGTTTCAATTCCCCATGTTCACAAAATACATACATCACATTATAGTAGCACTGATGTAAAATATTCTGTAAATGTGTTTATGTAGTACAGATATATATGTAGTACTGGTGTGTGTAGAATATTTTCTCTTTACCAGACACAGGCCACCTATAGAGCTACCGGTGTGTTTTCCCTAGAGGCTAGATAAACTTTCTGAATATTGCCTCTGCAAAATTCCCCTTGAATTTACTGGCCACCTTGTAGGTGAGGAGATATGGTGGTCCTTCCAGTCAGTCTCAAAGTCAGAACTGGTGGTGACTGTGGGAGCCTTCTTGGCTCACAGTGAGATCTGCTCTACCTACCTTGTCACAACAGACAGGTCACCTAGTCCTCCAGTCTCAGTCCATGCCAATGGGAAAGTTTGTCCTGAATGTGTAGCCCGCGTCTTCTCATTGAAACTGAAATCTCATTACTGCAGCCAGCCAGCCCTCAGGTGAAGAACGGGTTCTTTCTTTTTTTTCTTTTTTCTGCAACAGATGTTACAGGGTTTCTTTCCCCAGCAGTTCTTCCAGCAGAGCATCTCCAGTCCTTCCTGTCTGTCCAGTAGGTCAGATTTCCTTGACTTCGGTTCATTCTTGCTGCTTATCTTCGAAGCTGTTTCAACCAAATATTTTGTGTTATTCAGTGATCAGACCAGAAAAAGGAGTCCACCTGTTGTCTTCACAGTACTAGGCAGAAGGAAGGGACTGCATCACATGCCATGCAAGCTATAAATCTGTTTATTCACCCCAAAACAGTATTTACCTTTTACATTACAGTGTGATGTTGTTGTCTTGGGTTCAGTTTGTAATCATCTGTAATGCTCTGCTCTTCTTCTTCAGAACTGCTGTCCAGCCAGTTCTCATATACTTTGTGCATTTGATAATTTGTGCCTCGGAACTGGGCCTAATTGACTTAGCATGCTGTTTAAGTCCAGTGAGAAAGTCTTGAGTTTATCAGTGATTCATAAGCTTAGTTAAGTATGTGATGGAAATCATTATGCAACTCTTTTTTTCTGTTCACCAGTATTTGATAACCATTAATTCTGGGAGTATTCTCATCCTAAAATTCTGTGCCCTCAGAGGTGAACCATTCCTGAAAGTCAGGTGAAGTGAGAGGAAGTAAACAATTGGTGTTTTAAAGTGGGCTGTAGTCAGAGGGGAAGCTTCAGTCTGTACATCTTGTTTGTGTGTTGAATACTTTCTTCCCACATTGGACTAAAAAAGGCTTGACCTGCATTGCTGACTTGTGGGATGGAAAATCCTTTAAATAGATTGTCCATATGTAAATTTTTCTGTCTTGGTTTCGGCAGAGGTTTTGTTTAAATACCATCCAGCATGAATGGTTTCGTGTCTCAAGTCAGAAGTCAGCTGTCCCTGAAATGGTTGGAGACTACATAACTGCTTTTGAAGAGATTTCTCCTGCTGTCCTCAGACATATCATCAACATGGCAGATGGAAACGGCAACACAGCTCTGCATTACAGTGTCTCACATTCTAACTTCGAAATTGTGAAGCTTCTTCTGGATGCAAGTAGGTTTGCTTTTTTTTTTTTTTTTTAAATTATTCTTGGGTTTGCAATTCTCATGGGTGAATCCTTGATGGGCTAGAGGTCAAGTTTGGTCTTCTTCCATCAGGCGTTCTAACTGTTAACTGTTATATGGTGGCTCACTTAGGTGGTCTAGAACCTTTGTTTCTAGTACTAGCTTTGGAGGTGATGCTTCTTGAAGAAGTTAAAAAAACACTTAAGTGAATTATATACAGAGTTGAGATAGGTAGATTCCTGACTCTTGGACTGTAGTCCCAAGTTCAGCAGCACCAGCCTCCAGCAGTTTTCTTGGGAGGCAGCACAGCTGCTGCTCAGCACTCTGTAGGGTGCTGATGGAGGAAGATGCATTGAAGTACACCTCAATACCTATCTTGAACATGCAAACTAGTCTAGCTTTATCTAGAGCAGTGCAGAAGCTTTTTCTGGCCACCACATGTGCTGCTTTCCTGAGAAACTGGAGCAATATGGCATTCTGTCTCAGAAGAGCCTTTTCCTAGTCCATAAGCAATGTGATGCTGCTTCATGTAGTTGCTTTTGTTGCGTCCTTTTCTTGATCCCCTTGCAACACATATGCAGAGAGAGTAGTGGCAAAGGGGAGAGTCTGGAGCATCTGCTCCCCACATGCAGTGTGCCAGATGGCATCCAGCAGAAGGTATCACACACTGAAACTGGTCCCAGGCTGGATGTTTAATCTGTTTAATCCTGGTTGTGCTCCCTGAGTGAAGTTTGTTTTTCTAAACTAGTTGAAAAACCTGTCACAGTTGGTTGTGAAAGCTTAACTAGGCCAGTGACATGTCTGGAGTGTAAGCCAAGCAATATTAATAAATCCAGAAGGGTAGCATCAGATAAACAAGGATATTAATGATACAAATCTCAGCTTTGATAACCTAGCACATGTGTCACACATGGAGAGACTTCCTCAGCAGGAAAGTGAGCGCTTTGAAATCTCTGGTCCTTTTGAAGGCTGTCTGTGTTTGGGAAGAGTGAGTCACAGCAGGGGAATGCAGGGAATGTCAGAAGCATGGTGAAATGGGGCAGGCTGGCTCTGCAGCACAGTGTGGTGGGAGGGAGCTGCCCCTCTGCTTCCCTAGGTGTCTCAGAGTAGCAGGAACATGCTCATCTCTTCCTGTAAGTCAGGACTCCTGTATATAACCTATAACTGTAGGTTATAGCTGCTAGTGTATGCCTGTGAGAACACCAGGGGTGTTACCTGTAAAATCTAACAATCGTGACTAGTGCCCAGGTACTTCTCTCTGCAGGAGAACACTGCTCATGCCAGTACTTGGAAATGTTTGCAAATAGGCAGATTCCTTCAGATTTCAACAAACTTCCTCTGGACTGTGTCTGAATGGTCACTATGGTCAGCTTTGCAGTGTGGTTGTATCACAGGTAGATTCTTAGTCCAAGAACTCTGTGTCTGTGTTTGGTGGGAAGAGTGGACAAGATGAGAGAATCCTCCATAGCATGAAGCAAATTCACCAAGAGAACAAACAGGAGAACAGTTTCGCTCATTAGCCACATAGAGAAGGAGCTGACTGTGACCTCAGAAAACTCTGCTGAAGTAGTCTAGTCAGAGTAGGAACACACCACTTCTACAAGTTATTCATTACTCATGACGTAATGCATGTAGCAGAGTATTGTGTTCTCTGGCTTCAGTGGCTTCACAGAAGTGATGTCTGAAAGTAGTACTGGTCTACTGGGTATAAGGTATCATCACTGATGTCTACCAAACATGAAAAAATTTGCAGTATCTTCCATCTGCACTTGCATTGCTTCTGAAATGTTGTTTTCACTGAAAAAAAAAATCTTTTGTCGTTAAGTCTGAAAAATTTCCTAAACCACTTTTGCTTGTTAAGATATCTGTGGTGCAGTTTAACCCCTAGTCTACAGATAATGTTTACGTAAATCTGAGTCCCTGCTTTCCAATATGATGAGCACACTGAAAACTCTGCTGCCCAGTAAACAAATAAGCACTGCTGAATTTCTGCAGAATTTTAGGAACAGAGACAGACTGGAGGCAAGGTTTGAACAAAAAGAAGAACTCTTGTCAGTTGCTGGCACTGGTCAGAGGACTTGCCTGTGTTTGCTGCCAGAGCAGTTTTGTTCATGGTCAAATACACTGTGGAACTGGCAGCAGTCTTTAACTTAAAGGGGAGTTTTTTTGGCAGCTCCGAAACACGTTGAAATACACTTGGAGATTTTTAAAATAACACCAGTTGCAGGAAGATGTTTGTGCTGAAGAGAAACAGCTTTTCCACTGACCATGTTGCTGGACCATTTTTATTCTGCAGTGTGAATGCCCTTAGGAGAAGAGCTTAAGGACTGTCCTGACAGTGTTTCTGAATATCATGTCAAATTTCAGATCACTTGCTTTTAAAAAAGGAAAAAAATATATACTAATAAAGCTCTAAATGATAACATATAAAATGTCTTTGTGCTGTCTCTTGTGTTGTACACATAGTGCAAAAGAATTCTTTTCTTTCTCAGGTTCAAGAGCTCCTCTGTTTATTTTTTTCTTCTCCACCTTCCCTTGAATTGCATCCATTATGAAACCAGTTGCTACTTTTTCTTTTTATAGGCCGCTCTACTGACAGTTTATTCAGTTGATTAGCACAATTACTGCTTTTTGGGTTCTTGCTTTCTGAAGAAATTATGTCATCCCTCTGCAGATGTCTGTAATGTAAATCATCAGAACAAGGCTGGTTATACCCCCATCATGCTTGCTGCACTTGCAGCTGTGGAAGCAGAGAAGGACATGAGGACAGTGGAGGAACTGTTCAGCTGTGGGGACGTGAATGCTAAAGCCAGCCAGGTCAGTCAAACGGTTCAGGAGGCACAGTTCTTGCTGCTGTACTCCTCTTGCCTTTTTACTGTTCCTTCCATGCTCCCATCCCTGTTCTGTCGGCTCAAATGTTGCTCTCATTTGCTTTCTTCATCTGTGGGGTTTTTATGTATGTTTTTGATTGCTGTATACAAAATGGAGGTGTGGAAGAATGGTTGAGCCTCAGGTCGGGACCTCTTCTAAAAACGAAGGTTGATTATTGTGTGAAAGAACTGAATTACTGAATTTTGGGTGGCATTTACAAATTCTGCAGCATTTTGCTCCTTTGAAAAAACTACAGTTGTCTGAAAATAGATTGGATATCTGCCATTAATTCAATAAATATCTATGTGAATGTGGGATATATGACCCATAAAAGATGTTTAAATAATGGCAATCAAAGCCTTGAGAGTACTGTTCAAAATAACATTTTTTTTTTTCCCCCAGAAGAAACACAGTGTCCGAAAAAATAAAGTGTTCATGCTTTGTCACTGATTGTCTCTGTAGTGACTTGGGTTTTCCTCTTCTCTCCATGCAGGCTGGTCAGACTGCACTGATGCTAGCTGTGAGTCATGGCCGGATAGACATGGTTAAAGCTTTATTGGCCTGTGGTGCAGATGTCAATATCCAGGATGATGAGGGCTCTACAGCTCTGATGTGCGCTAGTGAGCACGGACATGTGGAGATTGTTAAGCTTCTGCTGGCTCAGCCTGGGTGTAACAGCACCCTGGAGGACAATGTGAGTTGCCTTTCAGTGCTTCTGAAATCTGCTTGGGTGAATGTCTGACTCAGAGTGCCAGAGTACCAGCTGCATGAATCTTCTGCTTAATGGTAGCAAGTGCTGAGATTATTTGGCTAGTATTTTTACTTTTCTAACAGACCTACCTGGTAGCTATTTCTGTGGTTAGCTGTAGGTGTTTAGTGGCCAGAAGAGAAAAAAAAAATGGTTAGCTCATAGTAAAACATCTTTCCCTCTGACATTCCTTTCCCCTTTCAAAGGAGTTTTCCAGTTTTCGGTTAGGACCCTATCTGGTGAGTTAAGGCCTCGCTGTGTTACTTCTCTGTGCCCATGGCAAACATCAGTGCTACAATTCTCTTGACAGGATGTTCACACTGTGTTTTTGTCACACATGACTTTGAGACCATAGGTTCAGTCTTAGCCATGAAGCTACACTGTCCTGACAATAAACAGATACAGACTGTGACTTGTTTGCAGGGATCATTGCAGCCTACACCGTCAGCAGACAACTTGATATATAGATTTCTCAAGCTTGAAAACATTGACTTAGCTTGTTTCTTGCCAGTACTATGTTCTTGTTAACAACATTTCTTGAATACTTCTCTGTTCTTCCTATTGCTTTTCCTAGTGAACACTGAAATGGAGCCTGGGTTTGGGATTTGGGAGGGCAATGGGTGGTTATTTGTTGAAGCTGTTGCAGAGAGGCAAAGACATAATTTCTCTTCATTCAGTCACCTGCTGCAGGAGGCAGCTCAGTTGCTTGTAGTGCTAGCAGTGTGTAACATCTGGCCTGAGGGGAAAATGTAAGAGGACCTCAGTCTAACAAACATTTTGGGGGCAGTCTAGATTATTGCTGCTTGGATGCTGTTAGCACTATTAGATATGAAATCACTAATTAACAGTCTTTATGGGGACATGATACTTAACTATTCCTGTGGCCAGTGTGATAGTTTCCCAAGCACAGGTTGACTGCTGCTTATTCATGGATTTGTCTGTGCTGTGAGATTGAGATTTTTAGCATTCCCCATGCCATTCTGAGTGTCACAGTGACACTCTTCCAGTCTGCATGATCAGTAGTTAGCTGAGCATCATCCCACTAGCGTGTGCCACAGTGATTTCAGCACCTCTCTTTAAGAACTTGTGTTGACTGGAGAGTGAGTGCTGTGCATTCGTCATGCATTATATCGCATTCTAGTAGACAGCTCTTCTAGCTCCCTGTCTGCTCAGGACAATGAGATTTATGGGTAATTGCTCCCTTTAGTCTCATAAGACTTTCCATGTGGACGCTGTCCATTGTGTACCATGCTGGAAAAAGGGTTTACCATTTAAGAACTGGGGCCAGCTGTTCCAATACCAGTGCTACAGCAGTGGCTGGAATGTGTGCTCCATCCCCGTGAGACATTTCAAATACTGGCATTATTTGTAGAAACTTCTGTGCGCAACAGCCAAAAGCCCGGCAGTGAACCAAGCAGCAGGTTCACATCACAGGTTTCCTGACATCTGCTTCTTCCTGGACCAAACATGGTCCAAATGAAAACCAGCAGATCAGTAAAACACTCTTCCAGCTAAAGCACTTTTTGCTTCTAGAACCCTCAAGAGCTGGGGTTTTTGAAAGCAATAGTATCTTCTGAGAAACTGAGGTGGCAGTATTTGACTAGGAAAGTCCATTTGTTTGTATTTAGACTTCCATCAAGGAGCATTTGAAATTATGAATGCAATTCCTCTTAGTGTTGATGGGAGCTATACCACAAAAATTATCATTTTAACACAGCAATTATCATTATATTTGACTACCATTCTTCCCTCCCTTATCATCTCTTCTGCTTTTTTACTGACACTGTAGTTTCTCTGAGACAGCCCAATCTTCTGGTCTTACACAGCACTACGTGGTAACGTTATTGTGATAATGGTGTGCTCATTCTTCCACAGCAATAATCGAGACTCCTTGTTGAGAGAAATTATGAGGCTCTGACAATTGGACTGCCTCATAAAACAACAGTGCAAGCCTTAAAACAAAAGAAATTAAACAAGACTGTAAATTAATGTCTGTATGAGCAGTAGGGCCTCCACTTAATAACTTCACTTCTCTGTGGGCTGATAGGGCTTTTAAGAGGTCTGTTAAAGCGTACAAGCACTAATTCTCTTGTTTCTTCCTTTCTTCTCTCAGGATGGCAGCACAGCACTTTCAATAGCCCTGGAAGCTGGACATAAGGACATAGCGGTTCTCCTTTATGCCCATGTCAACTTTTCCAAAACCCAGTCACCGGTTAGTACACAGCCCCCTGTAGTTTATGTTCTGCCTTGCTGCTGCTGATCAATATAGTGAAATGTAAACAAGAAGTGTACTCCCTGACAGCTGTACAGCAGTACAGCACATGAAATTTTGAGTTTATTCATAAGATAATTTCTGTGCTGCTAAGTGGAATGTGCGTTTTAAAATACATGGTGACTGCAGAAGGTTGAAGCCTGGCTGGGGGATAGTTCCTGCTTCTCCTCCCAATTACCAGGGGGTACAGATAGCTCACTAGCAAGGTTCACTGATTCTGGCTAGTGTGCAGAGGTGCTGTTGTATCATTTTAATGATAATTATTGACCTGGAAACTGAAACATAGCTGTTCTAGGTGTTTTGGCAGCTATCCACCTCTTCTCTAGCCCTGACTCACTCTCCTGATAAACTGCTGCTAAACATTTCACTGTCTAAACAACGTATGCTCTCAGTTAAAAGGCTGTACGATAGCTGGCACTTTGCTTCCTAAAATAAAAAAAAAGAAATTATCTGTACAATTAAAGGTAAGGAATTGAACAGAGTAACTTTGAGTGTTGTGTTTTCTATCAGCTGGCTGGAATAATTTCATTTTGATTAACTCTTCTTTCTTCTTTTTTAGGGCACTCCTAGGCTTAGCAGAAGGACATCTCCTGGTCCCACCCACAGAGCCACGTTTGAGTAGTAGCGTATAAATGTCTGTAAAAAATCTCTACGCCATCTTTAAGCTGCTAAATGTTACTGTTTTACTGAGACAGATACTGAATGTAATTGTCTTGTGCCTGAACTCACCAGCGAAGTGAAAGCAGAGATCTAGTGCTAAAGATAGAAAACTGTAAACTTGAAGCAAGCATAAAGTAGTGCTCAGTGGAGAACCTTAGCCAGAACTGTTCTTTTGCTCACATACTCATCTTTCTGTACACTGGCATAAATCCTGTTTTTCTTTGTTGTAGATTATCCTTTCGTATGTTATGTGCAAACTAAGACTTCTTAAGCTGTCAATGCAGGGGTATCCCAGTGGCTTATTTCTAGTCATTCTAAAATGTATTTACTGTGCCTAGACTTCATCACAGTAAACTTCTCATAAATTTCATTCCAACATGATTTTCATGTTTTTAATTACTTTGAAATTCAGAAGTTGCAGTTGCTTATGTAGTCAGCTCCATGGATCTTGAGCTGGTGGGTGAGTGGGTAGGTAATGGGGATAGAGCCTCTTGTCACGTCTGAAGTTCACTAAGTAAGTTGTTGCTAATTGGGGATAATGTATAACTTTTTATATAAAAGATACTAGTATCTATAAAATTAACTCACACAGTATTTTCAACATTTTATATTCCTTAATAATTAAAACCTACATGAAGAATTACATGTCCTGTTACCATATTTTTATTAACTGTGTCAGTCTATAAGCTCCATATATGTTTATTGGAGAATAAAATTAGAGGTACCAGCTGTATATTCCCCTTGAGTGGAATTGAGTGTAGTTCTTGGTGAGTATTTATGGAATGCTATTACCTTGTCACATTCACTTTAGTCAAGTGTATTGAAATGTTTGAAGTGCCTTAGACTCTTGCCGTATTTTCAGAATAAAATTTCATTATGCTGTTTTACTCCTCTCCTGTTTTACTTGTGATTTGTCATCATCCAGAAATGCTGCACATTACAACTGCAGCAGGAAAACAAGCTAAATTGGTAAATCATGGCAGGGAGGACTGGACAGTGCCCACATGAGGCTTTTCCTGGTGACTGGAGGAACTTTGCGCAAGATGATCCACCTTTGCTGGTCTTGCACATGTTGCCAAGGCTGCACCCTTTGCTGTTTGGTTAAGAGGTGACCTCTCAGCCTTGTGAAGCATCTTGGGGAGGTGTTGAAGGACTATGTTCAAACAGTTTACTTGAACTGAAAAGTATCTATCAACTGAAATAAAAGCGTTTGAGTTTTATCTTGCAAACAATCCTGGCAGCTTGGTGGATGGGATGCTTTTTAGATGGCATCGAAGCTTTTAGATGGCATTGAAGCAAGTCCTAAGCTAGTGCCTATGTATCCTTGTCAGTTCTGACCTACCTGATGAGACAGAAACACACCTCAGTGCCTTCCTTCAAGGGATCTGAACAGTTCTGTTACACTCTGCCCTTTGTCCTTCTCTCCCTAAGTCCTTATCAAACAGCTTTTCCTACAAAGTCCCTTTGAAATAGGGACTCACTGAAGCCATTCTCACTTGGCCTACATTGACTGGGTGACTTGGCCTGCCAAGAAGTTTCTGTGAGCTCTGTCAGACCTGGTTTGGTCCAGCACTGCAGGTACGGTGTGATGACCAGTGCTAGGCTAGTACCCCAGTGCTTGCGAGTGTCTCCTGGACAAAGGGCAGGTGAAGTATCTCTGTTGGGGGGGACATAGCACAGTGGTCCCAAACAAGCCCCCCCACCCCTTGAGGTCAGTCAGTTTTTACTCTTGCACTTCTCTGGCCAGCTTCTCTTCTCACTCTTCACTTGGCATCTAATAAATTGTGGATGCTCTCTCACCTCGATGCTACATGCTATAGGTATAGAGGTACGTCACCCAACAAGCCAAATCACTGTGAAAATAAGGTCTTCCCTCTGACAGCAAAGAGAGCAGCAGCTGAAAAAACAAACAAACAAACAAAAAGCCAGAAAAATGTCACTCACTTTGCCATCTGTCAGTGAGTGCAGGCTGTCCTGTGTAAAAGGGAGCTGAATTGTGAGGCACCCACCGAATGACCTGAGATTGCATCATACATAGTACACAACTGCAGTGCCAGCTTCCCAATGAATTCCTCATTCCCTTAGGATCTGGGTGGTTTTATCATTAAACAGAATTAGTGCAAGTTGGATCTCCCTGGCTTGGGTATGGCAAGAGTTGCTTTTGAGTCTTTTTCAGATCTGTTGATCTGCCATCTCCTACCCCAGTTGAACAACTGTCTGGAAAGCAAAGGCAAGAAGAATCTGTTCTTGTCTTCATGAGTTTAAAATACACGTGGTGCTAGAGATAAACAAATCAAGCTGATGAAGTGGAGAAAATGGATGACTGCTTTAATCTTTCTCCAGAACTTAATCTAATTTTACAGAAAATCCAGTTCAGTTACTTATACATGCTTGCCTGTATCTCATGGATTAAATTCTTGTCTAGCGGAGAGACATACTGCCAGGACAGAATTCGGAACACGAGAAGGTTTCTAATTTCAGTTTTACCAAGAATGTAGTTTTTATGTAGCACTGGGTTGACCAAAGCCAGACTACTTGTGCTTTTTTAAGGGTGTTAGTGATCACACATTTAACTCTTGACTTTTATCTTATGACAGTAGTTTTAGGTAGTCTTTAGAGGAGTGGGGAGTTGGACTTCATGTGTCCGTTCCAACTTGGACTTCATGTGTCCGTTTCAACTTGAGATATGCTGTGATTCTGTGAGGCTATGATGGCAGTTTTAAAGCACGTAGATTATGCTCCAAAGTCTGACTGATAAAGAGTATGCTGAGCCGTCTGATAAATGTTCTCTTCAGTAGTGCCTCTGTATTGCCATAGGAAATAGGTTAATTAGTAACATGTCTAGTGGATCTTTACCCCCAAAATAGTTTTTAAACGATGGTCTCTGTTGCTGTGGTCTTACCTTGCTACTGAGCTTCATTTGCACGTGCTATTTGTACAAACTATAGCGTAACTCCCTCTTTGTACATAATGGAGCTAAAAAAAGAATGTAAAATACCCATGAATATAGCTTTCCAGAGCAGAGGGCCATGACTGTTATTTTCCATGCTGGAACAGGTTTCTGTTTCTCCCTGCAAAAACCAGTGGGAGTGATGGGATTGCTGGATGTGCAGCTATCATAAAAGGGTTTAAAGCAACTAGTCTGGTAGTCTGGGTGACTGATGACACAGCGAGAGTCACCAAAGGTACTTTAATACCTGCAAAAAAAGCATAAGAGGAGTAATGTGGAATAAACATTTCTTCTTCTTTCTTTTGTTTTCGTCCCCCACCTCTGAATAGATCTGGTGTATCAGAAATTAAAACATTTTCTAAGTGACAGAAACCTGTGGAGGAATCTGACCACCCTGACACTATACAAGTGTCAGATTATGCAACTTGGAGTGCCTGCATTTATTTAGTTGCCATTTTCCTGGTAAGCAAAAGAAACTAACTGCCTATAGCTTCAGAAAATGTTAGATGAAGCTTTGAGCTCTGCATTTCTGTGCAATGTTCAGTTTTGCCCCCAAACCTCATTTTCTTGGGCTAAAACACCTTGTTAAAGAAAAGTGACCCCAGTTTTAGCTGTATGGTAAAGTAGGCTGTTGTGGTATGCCATATCAGGAAGATTGCTGAAAGGAACCAAAATTTTGTATGTGTTAGTGAATATAAGTGAAAAGTACAAAATTAACTTGACTATCTTACTAAAGTCAGTGAATATCACTTCTGGCTTAAAATCCTATTTGGGTAGACTTAATGATTAAGCGCTTAAAAAAAAAAAAGAAGAAAAAGAAAAAAAGAATAATTACTTCCCTTAGAATTTTATTCTCTTAAATGGTACTCCCAGCTCCAAGAGGTGACACCTGAAGTACTTCATACTGTCGAAGTCAGGCCCTTCCCCAGGAAATAGTTAGGAGGTTCCCAAAAGTGTTTGTATCCTCTGATGCCCCTGATGCCAAGTTTAATTCCACCTAGTAATGCTGGATGGCATTTATCACCAGTGCTGGGATTAAGGGGCTTACCATGCATACCAGCTCTGACCTGAGCTCCCCCTACACACTCCTGCTGGCATTTGTTTTTCAGGTCAGATGATGATTGACTCTCAGTATATCCAAGCATGATGTTGTCATCACCTTTGAACTCTGACTGTCAGTGAATATATAAGAGATCTGGCACTTTTTCAAGACTGTAAAATATGTCACTGTCTTTTTCCAGATACATTGTCATACTTGTAAGTGAGTCTGCCACTTAAAAGGTGAGAGTTACTGGTGTAGAGTTTTATATTATGGAAATCAACCAACAAAATATTCATCTAAGAGCAACAACTGAAGGAAGCATTTTTTACAAGACATACTTGCAGAGGTTTTATCTTCTTGATACAGCTGGAAGAATTCAAGTTATTCTAGAAATAGCTTTTTAGTCCATTTCTCCTGGTGTCTCATACTTTTGGCTGAGAAGTCTGGCTGTTACAAGTCCAGTTCAACCATGGTGTGAATTAATGCAAGCCTTGGCGTCAGTCCCTGACACACAGGACTAGCTGTTTCCTGGAAGGAAAGCAGCCCAAATATTACAGGCATCTTCCTGCCTTTGAAAGGCACCAGCAAAGCTGGCCTAAACAACATTTAAGCATTCATGCTCTTACTGCAGCTGCAGACAGCTCTCCTCAGTGGACTCGGCCTGCATGTAGGTCTGTAAACTTCATCCCTTCCTGCTCTTCTGCTGGCACCCAGGTGTGTCAATTACAAACATTTCCTCACTAAAAAGAGATGCTTCAGTTGTTCAGTTCATGTGCTGATGCTTGGGCCTGTGTCTGAAGGCCTGGTGTGGGACAAGGGACAGAAGTAAGGGGCCAAAGAGCAGTGTTGGAAGACATGCAAGGAGGATTTTGCATTAAATGCTTTTAGAAATGACCACAGTGAGATTAGAGGAAAGGGGTACCCAGGTTTAGGTTTGTTTCGTATTTCAGTTTGGAATTGTGGAAGTATTAGCCTTTACTATTCACAACTTAATGCAATGCCTGGGGAAGTAAATTTTTAAAATTCCTGCCTGTTTTACTTCACTTTGGCTGTTGTGTCTTTGTGCACACATGCACTGAAGGGAAGTGCTGGTTAAAGCTGAGCCACCTGGTTGCTGTTTTTTCCATCAGTTGCTGCAATTTTTATTTAGTTCGTGTAACATCATCCAATGTGTCAGTACCTTGGGCACCACTAGACAGTAAAGTGGTTTTAGCTGTTTAAGGAGCTGCAGAATTGCATGCTACCTGCACAAATATTTAGGAACCTATCTGTAAGAAACTACTCAGTAAACACAAGATTTTGTTGGTGGGTTGTTTTTTTTTTCAAAGAGGATTGTAACCACTTCTTAAAGTTGTTTGTAAAACAGCACATTTGTTTTCCTGACAGGTTGTTAGGCAACAAAAACAAAGCACATAAGTAAGTCATGCTCAAAGTAGTATTGTCTTACAGCTGTATACATCTGTGGTGGGTTGATCCTGGCTGGATGCCAGATGCCCACCAAACAACCCATTCACTCCCTTCTCAGATGGTATGGGGAGAGAGAAAAGTCTGGTGGGTTGAGATAAGGACAGGGAGAGATCACTCAGCAGTTACTGTCACAGGCAAAACAGGCTCAGAGTGATTAGTTCAATTTACTGTCAATCAAATCAGACTAGGATAACAAGAAAATAAACCCCAAATCTTAAAACACCTTCCCTCTCCCCTCCCTTCTTCCCAGGCCCAACTTCACTACTGAATTCTCTGCCTCCTCTCCACCAGCAGCACAGGAGGACTGGAATGAGGGTTGTAGTTAGTCCATTACAAGTTGCTTCTGCTGCTCCTCCCTCCTCTTACCTTGCTCCAGTGTGGGATCCATCGCGTGGGAGACAGTCCTCCATAAATTCTCTACCTTGAATCCTTCCAATAGGCTGCGGTTCTTCACTCCATTGTGGGTCCCCCACAAGGCCATGAGTTCTGCCAACAAACCTGCTCCAGCAGGCAGGAGTAGTCTCCTGGCAGGACCTGTGCATCCTGTCTCTATGATACACAGGAGACTGCTCAACAGTGGGCTTCCAGCAGGGTCACAGCCTCCCTTGTGTATCCACCTGCTCTGCCATGGCGTCCTGCACAGGCTGCAGGTGGATCTCGGCTCCACCATGGACCTCCCTGGGCTGCAGGGGCACAGCTGTCTCACCATGGGCTGCACCATGGGCTGCAGGGAAACCTCAGCTCCAGCACTTTGGGCACCTCCTCCCCCTCCTTCTCCACTTCGGTGTCTGCGGAGCTGTTTCTCTCCAATGTTCTCACTCCTCTCTTCTAGCTGCTGTTGCTGAGCAGCTTTCCCCCCTTCTTATACGTATTACGTGTGGATACAAAAATGCTGCTAGCAAGAAATTTTCCTGTTTCTTTCTAAGCCGTGAGATACTTTTCTCTCTCACGAAGATATTAGCAGAAGTTCTATAAGCTATGAACACCTGTGACCTTGTAGAACTATGTTTATGGTATAATAGAAAAATATTTTGACAATGGATGTTTTAGGATTTTAGCCAATCACCCCAGGGGGTGGCTGATCTTTTGTCCAATTAGACTATGAAGAAAAAAGTCTATAAAAGAGTTTGTAAAATAATTAAATAAATCAATCTTTCTGCACAATTCCTGCCTGCTGGATCTCTCTCCTCCTCCCTACCACTGCGGGATGCAGTGATAATTATGCCCAAAGAGCTATCACCATCACTGATGGGCTCGGCCTTGGCCAGCAGGGGTTCTGTCTTGGAGCCAGCTGGCACTGGATGTGGAGAAGCATCTGGCATCTTCTCACAGAAGCCACCCCTGTGGCACTCCAGCTACCAAAACCTGACTATATAAACCCAGTACAACAAACCTTTGTCAATATATCAGATGGTTCCTTACTACAGGTGATTAATGAATTCTCAAAACTTCTGTTGTAAGCGTTCCATTTCCTTAACTATTTTCAGTTTTTCCTGTTGAAAGAAAAAGCATGTTTCCACACCCCAAAACTCCCACCCTATGCATCATTCTTGAAGAGATCTCAAGAATGAGAGGGTTATTAGGGAAAACAGGAGTCTTTAGGTAGTTGGTACCTGCTGTGAGCACTTCACCTGGGGCCTTAAAGCGAGTGGGGGCATGGCAGGCAAGCTTGATTGACCTTTTTTTCTCTCTATTATTTTATCCACCGGTGCCTTGTTGCTTCACCCTGTGCCACTTGGTGAGTGGTAGCCATTCTTCTTGAGAACCATGTCTATGTATGTTTGGTTAGCCAACACCATAAAAAATAAACTGCCTTTTTAAATAGTTCTTGCAATACAAAACTGCCCTTCAAGGACTTCTATGCAGAGACCTATAAATAAGGGCCTCATTATACTTGAGCAGATTATATTAAATACATTCAGCCATGAATGACAAACCTCAATCTCCATGTACTCCAAACACCATTACACTCATTTGCAGGATTATTATTTAGATAATATAAGGGGTAACATTTATTTCAAAGCTGTATGTGTGCTTTGGAATCTTTAAGTGCTGATTTGAATGTAAGTAGCTAAGAGGTATTTCTAATAGACATACTGGTAATTTTTTTTCAGCTTTTCACTTAATGGTTTTAGCATTGCTGCATACTCTAGAGCTTTGGCTAGCTGCAGAGCTGGAAGGGTAGCTCATGCTCCCCCAGTAATGCTGTCCTTCCTCATTGAGCCATGTTAACTTTACTGAGGTGAAGATACGAGATTTCATTTGCACGTCATGGCGGAACTGGCAGATTAGGAAAGATCCTTCTCTATTTCCTGGCTATGGTATCACACCTTTCTCTGAGGCATGAAAAGCCACCTGCTCTGTCTGGCAGTCATCGTGCAGCACCCCTGCGTTGCTCTTGGGCATTTTGCTGGAAAGGCAACTTTTCTCTAGTCCCAAGGGTGAGTGAGACTTGGAGTCAGACAGTTACAATCCCTTGGCAGTGAGGAGGTAGGAGCAGGCAGGGGCTGGCCCTGGAAATGGCTTGCCCCACTCCACCGCCATGCACTCATTCTTGCAAATTTATCATGAGAATTTTCCAGTCCAACCAGATACATCTGTTCAGGGGCCCTTTATTGTGGTGGCTTAATCTGCATCACTAGCCTAGCAGGAGGAGCAAGAAGCATGTTATGCCTTCTGCATTTGATGATTTGGGAGAAGTGTGAGCAGAACAGCTGTACAAAGAGATTGGGAGAGATTAGAAACACAGTATGACAAAATGAGATTTGTTTTAGCAAAACCAGACTGAAGCAACTGAGGAAAAGTATTATGTATTTGTGGGCACAATAGAAAGTTGGAAATCTGTAACACTGAAAGAGAACTTGCCAGAGAGTTGCTTAAACAAGAATCAGCAGTGTGATGAGAAAAAAAATGATCTGTACATTTTTTGTCCATTTCAGGTGGAGCAGAGGCACCTGACACTGGAAGATGGAATGCAACTTGACACCATTTACAGTCACAGTGTCCCCAGCAGACAGGTCCAAAGTCTGCCACCCTCAACAGAGCAAACAACAGCTGCTAAAAAGTTGAAAGTTGAAAATAAGGAAGAAGTTTAAATGCGTAGTTTTGTTTTGATAAGAGACAAATCCTGTAAATAAGGAATTTAGAACATCTCACATTATGTGAGTGCTGAAATAATAAGCTCTGCAGATGGTTTGCAAAGAGACAGGCAAAGAGATACAGAAAACTCTCCAGGTTAGTTCTGCAAACCAGGTTTTAGTTCTCAGGAAATTTGGGTGAGTTTTAAAATGAATTAAATTAATATTGAGTTTGTTTCCATCTTTGTCTCACATGGTAACTGCCTATTCCGGCCTTCACACAACTCATATTTGGTCAGAATATGGTCAAGAATTGAAAGCAAAGAAGACACATATTCATGTGAAAATAGGTATATATGTGAGTTTATGAAAACATGCTACAGATATGACTGTAAATGCCTCCTTTAAGCTGGATGAACAAAATCATCCAGTGCCTTCCCACTGTGCCCTGTAGATCTGATGGAGAGCCCAGCTGCAACCTAGCAGATGCTGGCTGTTCCCCCTCCCTCAGCCTTCCTCATGACTTCTCTGTGGAGTGGGGAGACCTCTGCAGACAGGATAAATCCAGCACTGCTGCAGGCGTGCAGAAGACGACGGCCCGATTCTCTGACAGGGCAGTTAGTTACAGGGGTTTGTTGGGGTTTGAGTTTTTGTTTATGTGTTTCTTTTTGAGTTTGGGTTGGGGTTTTTTGATTGGTTGAGTTGGGGTTTTGTTTGTTTGTTTCAGTATTCTGGTATTAGTTCATTAATTCTTCCTCTTTTAATAACCCCCTTTCAAGTGTTGACATATCAGGGCTGCATGTATGAGCTGACACATGCAAATCTTGGTCACAATTATTTTCTCTAATTTAACATTGAATTAGTAGCCCACTGCTTTCTACACAAATTTTGTGCAAAGAAACCAAGCAGTATTTTCACCTAAGATCTGGTGTCAGGAGATGGAAAAATGCTGTGCCCTGTAGCCCAGAATTGCCTTTGGAAGAAGGGATGAACACTGTAAAACAATTGCTAACAGAAAGGTAAGCTCCATAGGCAGAGAAAGGAACCTTGCCATGTAACCCTGTGCTAAACCACAGGATTTCTACAGCTCTTCTACCAAGTCACCATGGAAGAAGTTCAGGAGCCTGACTTTACCTTCTGAGAAAACTCTGGGGGTTGCATTCTTTCACTTGTAAGGAACTAGTCTACCCAAGAGGTACTGGATGGCTACCCAGGCTCTGAGATCTACCTCTGCTCTAGGAATTAAAGTTCTCTTCAAATTACAGGATGATTTTCTTGAGGATGCCAACAAAATTACCTGCCATGAAATCTGGTGCAGGAGACATATTTCACACGAACAGGTCACCCCAGCCCCCACTCCTCACCAGAGGGCAGATCAAAAGGGGCACTTGCCCTAACTTACAGCAGCAAAGATGATGGCTGTAACTCTTTTCCAACTGCAGGAAGGTTTCTGTATTATTCTTCTCAAGACTGCAAGAAAAAAGGTTCTTCAAAGGCAGGAACAAATCTGAAAAAAATCACCTATCATGGACCTGAACAGGGGTTCCGATGGTCTGCTGCTGGCATGCATTGTTACTGAGAAACATGAAAACAAGCTGAGTTGGATGTGCTTGTCCAACACATAAATACTTGACCTGAGGAACTAGCTATTCCAAAGAATTAATCCTGAAATGTAATACAGACTGCCTGAAAGTACCTGAAGTAGGTGATTGCCCTCCACAGAGAGCAAAGCTGATCCTCTTCTGTGGCTGAGCACAGCCAAGTGTGTTGATCCTAAAGCTGAACAAAAAGCACAAACAACAGCGCAAGGATGCCTAGGTTGTCATCCTGAACTGCCGTGTCTTTTCTTGAGATACTGGTGGGGCAAAGGTAGAGAGGAGACTGCATGTGGAAACTTAGTCTTGACTTTAAATGAAGCCTTGGGCACAGCATGAGTCCAGAATTGCAGGGAAAATGTGCAGCTCTTCTATCACTACCCTCTCTACTTCTCTCTAGCATTGCTGATGGTGAGTAAACTAGTGAGTCTCTCATCATAGTGACATTGTGTCTCCTACTATTCAGTAGCATCCAAATAGATCTAAGTGTGCAGAAGTCACTCCTTCTGTCCCCTGCTAGGAAAAGGGTTGTATTAACTGGCATTTTGAGGCCATTCCTGAATTCCAGTATTCCACTGTCTCCTTTTACCACCACCACCATCACTGGTCCACTTCTGAAGTATGATCAACAGTGCAATCTCATATGACTTGGTTTGGGACATCAGTTATTTTGACCATCTTAGGTAGTTAACTAGTGCCCCCTAGAAGTTAATATTGATAATAACAATTATTTTAGATATATTCTTGAATAGGAATAAAAGATATTATTTGTTAATAACATTGCCACCCTTGATAACAGCTCCTACTTTAACAATACCATGATTGTAACCAAGGGACTATTCTTTCCGAAAAAAAAAAAAAAAAAAGGAAAAAAACTCAGGTACATGAGTGTATCTATGTGTAATTTTCACATTGTTCCTCAAGTTTGTTTTGAAAAAAGACAGGAGGGATCTCACTACAGTGTTGGGGTCCCTCCCCTGCCGTGTAGCCCTGGGAGAGGGGCCCTGAGGGCACAGACACGGGGTTTCCCTGCCCCTGCTCAGCCTCGTTCCCATTGGTTGGTTTGTGTTCCCTGCGCGGGCAGAAGGACCCTTGGTCCCGTGACTGGAACAGTTCCTCGGCAGGGCTCCGGCCATGCGGCTGGAGAAATAAACATCTCTGAAACAGCTATCAAGAATCTGTCTGTCCATATATATTTCCTTTCCACGGGACTCCTGGTTTGGTATATGCGTGTTGCAGTATCCCCACTGCAACACTACAGCACATAAGAATAAACAGCTACTCAAAGTTGGTTAAAGCATGTATTCTTCACCCAGAGGACCAAATCATCGGCAAGCTGATGGGCCATAAAGCAAAGTGAGTATCCAGGCAGGTATTTAAGGTATGTATCATTCAGACAGTAGAACACAGTGAGTCCTGCAAAGAGGAATTATGGGCTATTATGTTTATAATAGAGACTCGGGCAATACTAGAGGTGTACCCTACTTACCTTAGGTGCCTAATGAACAATCTTCTTAGATGTCATTATTGTGAATTCACAGAAGCTGCCTTCCAGTGGAAAGGCAATCTCCATGCCTTGGTTTCTTGAAATCAGGTACGAGAAAAGAATGACTTAAACAACCATGCAGAGAAGATAACTCTTTGTTCTCAACCTCATAATGTGCTATCTGTTACAATTTCAAACTCTGAGGATATTTTAAAATATTTTACTCAGACAATGTGAATATTTTCATGCACTTAGCTGGGATGGCTAACAACTTTATTCTGGCATCTGCAAATGCCCTGTTTGCATATAAATGACAAAAATTTAAGATGGCTAATTAGTTTTTATACAGTGTTTCCATCACCTTTCAAGGTATCTCAGTGTCTCGACAAAGCCAGCCTAATTAAAATTAATAGCTTAACACTTGAACTCATTTGTAACAGTGTGTCATCTTCCTTACCAGCTTCTCACCAATAGTATCAGAGGAACTCAATAACTGTTAATTACCAAATGTGCATATATGATGTACAGAGATCATCAACCCCAACACTGCTGACAGAAACACAAGTGATAGAAGAAAACTGTTGCCTAAGGAAGCCAACTAAGCGCTCTGATTATCTTGATAGCACTAAGTAAAGCTTTACTTGATAGGCATAGATTTCCTGGGACCCAGATCTCCCAGGTCCCTTCTTTAGACTGGATTCCTAGCATGGAGGTGGGATGACAACACAAACCCTTGAAGATGGAAAGACCCAATTCACTGTCCATAGCATTTAGGGACCACCTCTGAACTGCCCAGTTGCTCTAGGAGCTCTGGGGCATGGAGGCTGGAATGGGAGAGGCTGCAGGGGAAGAGAGGCCGGCTGACAGCAAAGAAGAAAGCCTCTTTCCCATGCTAGGAAATGCAAAAGGTCAGCAGCTCACATCAAGTCATTTCACAGCATGACTGATTAAGTAACAGTCATTTGACTTTGATTAAAATATTTGGAAGAGCTCAGCTGTTTCTGGAGGCAATTCTGATACCCCTGCCCCACCCAGTGGATCTGAAAGGCTTCCCACAGGAAATGGGAAGAAATGGGGGAAGAGCAGCACAACACTTTGCTCTCAAGCATGTGTGCTACACTCACTGATTTTAATGGGAAGTCTCACAGAATACTCCCCTGAGAGCAGTAAATTATGTGAAAAATATATTTATTTAGGCTTAAGGAAAAAAGATGAAAATAAATCAGAAGGAGATATTGTAACAATAACCTTGCTTCTATTCAGCATCAGAATTATGTGCAACAAATAATAATACACAAATAAAAAAACTGGATGGATAGTAAATTGACATAGCAAAACCTACCCCTTCTGTTACCTCAGCTGTAAACGTCCTTCAGAACCACAGAGTTTCAGCAGCTGTAAGTTTCTGAAGATCAAGAATGCAAAATAATAAAAACTTGCACCATTTAGAGAAGGCATAGGTAATAAAGCAAGTGCTTTATAATTTGAAATGATCTATTTCTTCCTTTAAATCCCAATTGGTTTGCTCAGTGAAGTGGAAATTTAACTGTATCTATTAAAACATTAAAGACCATAAATAAAAAACTAGCAATTAATTGTGTTGCCTATTTTTAAGATGCTGGAGCTTAGTTTTTCATACTCTGGCAGTCTATCAAACTCAGCTCCATTACAGATGTCTTAGAGCTGAATTGATGATGATATTCAAGACTAAGGGCATTCTCTTCAGTAGTCCTACCCTGATGAAGGAGCTCAAATGTATAGCTTATGCGACTCTATCATTCTTACTGTGTGAATTAGGAATGTTAGAAATGTCAGCTTAATGAGTCATGCAAGAATCTTCAATGTTCTAAGTCACTGGATCCAATTAATTTTCAAGTGTGCCTAAAATGAACAATGAATACTGAGAAGAAGCAGTTCAGTGGTTTTCTCCACACTTGCTTTTTAACTTCTATTTTATACGTTGGGCCTAATAATGCTTTCAAATAGCTATCCAAGTCAATTATTAACCATGACTGAAATTTTCAAGTGGCTGACAGGGTGTTTTCTTCAGCCTTTATGTCTGCAATGAAATTATTCCAATTTGCATGAACAAACGAGGAAACGAAGAATGTAGGTTTTAGTGTAAAAAAACGCTATTTTTTTGTTAGTAGTAAAATTAGTCAGGGTGGAAATATGATAAACATATGCATTTTTTAAGTATCTCCATTCTATTTGCTTCATTGAACTTGAAAACTGCTTTGGTTTTGTATTATATTTGGCATAATGTAACAAAGTGAATTTTGTTTCCAGTTAATCCTGTTTTTATTGAGCAGTGTGGGACAATCTCATTCGCTGGACTTGTTGTGGTGGTCAAGGCCACCACAGAAGTGACCAAGGAGCCACCAGACCGAAGAACAGTGGAAGTCTGCTGGTGGGCAGGTACCAATGTACAGAAGTGCCACAGTAGTCACAGCGAGTTCCCACAGTCCTTCGTCGTGATATGTAGATTACTCCCAGTTAGTTGGCCCATTGGCCTACCGCCCCCTTTCTTCCCTATAAGTCTTAGTTCCAGAATGTTCTCCCCTCCTCAACACCCCATTGGTTGTTGTATCCCAACTCCTCCCTCCATGTTTCCCCGTCGGTTTGTGTACCCTGGCCCCCCCTATGCTGCTCCCCTCCGCTCTTTCTCCATTGGTCCCTGGCCCTCTCTCTGCCCCTTCTCCTCCCCATACTTAATTCCTGGACGCTGTGATATCCCGGCTCTTTGCCCCTGGATCCCTTAATGTATGGAATAAACTCTGTCCGTGGAACTCCACACAAAGAGCCCCTCCAGCCTCTTTGTTCTCGGCGTGGTTCACCAAAGTGCTTGTGTGTGTATGTGCTTACCCACCCCGGGTGTTGCGTGAGTGTGCGAGAGCTGTCTACACTCTGCCCAGGCAGACTCTCATAGGATGCTCTGGGAACAGTCGTGATGTTGCGGTGGTCAAGGCCAGCGCAGAAGTGGCCACGGAGGCACTTTTGTACATTAGTACCTGCCTACCAGCAGACCTCTGCTGTTCTTGGGCCTGGTGGCTCCTTGGTCACTTCTGTGGTGGCCTTGACCACCACAACATCTTCCCCCTCTTTACTGGAAGAGAAATCTCTTCCCATAGCCCTTAATAAAACTTTCTTAAGGCAACTAAAAAGAAACAAAGCCAGAAAAATAATTAAAATCATTCCCAGAATCGTTTTAACAATAGACGCTACCCAGCTTGATATGGACTCACAGCCATGAAGGGGAAGAGCCATTTGTTGTAACAGGTAGGCTTTTCTTTATTTTTACATAAATAATTTTTACCATAACCCTGACATTTGGACCATTAAACTCTAGATTCTCATTAATGTGTATCTTGCAAACAAACGTGTCTGCTTAGGCACCCATCACTTTTCTCAGTTGTGGCTCATCTGAAGTTACTGATGTGAAGGCTCTCTTGCCCCATACTTATTGGAAGAATACCAATAAGCAGAGTGTGAATAAACACGCTGCTTCAGTGGCCATTAAGGCCTGCTATGGCAGGCCTGTTCTCCAACTTGGGATACGCATGATGCTGTTCCCTGCCCCCTGCCAACATTCCTTCTTGCACCCTTTGGAGAAGGGTCCCCTGACACCTTATCTTCCCAGTGAGTATGGATTTGTACCAAGAGAAAAGAACATGAACTGAGGTGCTGAAGAGTGTACACAATCCCATCTTGCTACAAACAGTGGTCTTTGTAAGCAGAGCAGCTTTTGGGGCTGATGCAGGAAGACAGCCCTGAGCTTACTTGGCAAGCTGTGGACCACCCCAAGGAGTCTCCTCACTCTCACTGAGGAAAGGCGGCAGCACTATACATTGCTTTAGCTGTTCACTCAGTGAGAGTGGAGCCCGGGGCACCAGAGGGGAAAAAAAAAAAAAAAAAAGATGGAGTTTGAGGAGAAGAGAACCTAGTAGCACACTGAAACCTTATCCCTAAATGCCCATGCCACAGAAACATTTTTGGAGCAAGGAAGGCTGAGGCACTTAAAAATCTTAAGTCTGAATTAAAGATTCAGCTTGACTGAAATGACCTTAAGCAAAAGCCATCAGTGGTTTATCAGACTTCACTGATCTGGAGTAATGCTCCTGGTGCCAGTACTCTATCTATCATCACAGAGAAGTGTCTGAGAGAACAGCTGTAAGGGTGACTATAAAATCTAGTAAATACTGAGAATTGCAAGGCAAGGTTTGGGTTCAGATATCTGCCCAGTAAGAAACCCTTTCCTTTTGTTGTGGTGCAGGCAGTTTGAGATCTGCAGGTAGTATAACCTGAAAACAGAAAATGCTAGAAACATAAATATAGAGGTGGGGGGAAAAACAACCCCAAAACCTATATGCTTCCAGAAAGCATGGAGAAAATCCTCTGCTTGAAATACAAAACTTTGCCTGGGGGATGAAGTTTTAAGAGCCAAGTGACAAAACTTCAGCTTCCCTGTAAGTTAAAGGAGGATTAAAATAAGGAATGAATGAAAGAGAACTGCACATGTGTACAAATGAAAAGTAAAAAAATAAATAAAAAATGCATGGCTTATTTATGCCACCTACTGGATTTTTCCTGAAGTATCTTTTCAAGTGTTTTAGTTGTGACGATGTCTGTCGCTCCAGCGAATACACTTGCATGGGAGACTACTGGCACAAGTAAACCAGCTGAAAACTAGCCGATGACCCACGTGAGTAAACGCATGTGCAGACTGACATAGCTGGAGGAGCAGAAACGAGGGTACCTCTACACCTGTTTATTCTGTTAAGCAGATGGCTGTAGGGCAGCCAAAACACCCAAAGCTGCAGGCAAACACTAAAGTTCAACACTGAGGAGCTTCCCAGTTCCTATCAGTGTCTCAGGGAATGTGCTGGCATGGTTTCCCTTCTTTGCTTGACTCCCTCTGATATTTTGTTCAAAACGTCCAGAGTGTTTATGGACACATAGATGTTTTCAAACAATGCAGACTGGCAGTGTGCATGCTTTATCTTCTATCCCTCACCACTCCTGCAGCTGAGGCTCTTTTGGGAATCCACAACCAGCCCTGGGGATACAGTCTATAAAATGATCTCTCAGAGTCAAAAATATCTCACAAACCCTCTGATTTGACCCACTGACAGGAAAAAGAAAAATTAAACAGAATCAGGTCTAGCAGTTCTCTAAAATGAAATGCACTCAACCTCACTGACTTCTGTGAAACTGAAGATCGTCACTTCCCAGGCAACAGCATTAGAATTAAATCCTTTTTAATTTGTAATCTCCCCACTGAATTGCTGACTCATACGAAATGTGGTGGTGGGATCACGTCTTGCCCACATTTGTCCCTCAAAATTATAATCTTGTTAGCAAATAAAATATTTTTGCAAGGTTCAAGAGATCAGCTAAAGACATGAATCAGCAAAGGACAGATCATCACTAACAGATGCTGTATTGGACTTTAAAGAAAAAGTTAAAGCTAAAGGACAACTATCAGATATCTATTAAGACCAAAAAAAAAAAAAAAAAAAGAAAAGCAAAAATGTCTTTTGATTCTTCTTATTGTTGTTTCATCAGAAATATTAATTACAGTTATTTCCAAAGGTGACAGCAAACTGCAGTAATTTTAAGTCACTGACATAATCACTGGACAGACTCAAACCAGAGATACCCAGACGTACATTAAATGAATGACTAAATTTCCTGAAGACTTGCAGTGAGGTTATTGTGATTCGTCTTAGGACTAACAGCAGTTATTGTGGTTAGTCTTAGGACTAACAGCAGTTTATGACCATCTCCTATTACTTCATGACTCCACAGATGACAAATCCAGCAATGTGTTGTCAACTGTCAAATACCCATTAAAAAAATGGAGAAAAACATTGCACTCTAAACCCATACTCAAAGTGTGACTTGAGCTAGCAAAACTAAAGCAATTCATTATTAAATGATCAATCGTGTACTTGTATTCATGAGGCATCTATCTATTTTGGTGGTATTCATCCAGAACACAAAACACCAAACAGGTACTAACAACATTAATATTTTCTTCTGTACAGTAGGTTCTGTGCCATTATGGATAATACAGATCTGTGCAGTTGGCCTGAAAAGCAGGAGTAGAAAATACTAGTTACGTGACAGAGTGATGAATTAATGTTCTTGGAACTGTTGCATTTTTTGCATCCTGTAATTCATCTTTGAGGTAGGCTGTCCCACTTAAGTTTCTAGTGAAAAGTCATATATAAACACCTGGTGACTGCTATTATTTATCCTTTGTCTGTCTTTGTCTGCTTTATGTACTCTCCTTCTCTTACCTTTTCTCCTTTTCCACCCCTGCTGTCATTTCTGATTTTCTTCTCCTACCTCTGTTGGGTTTATTTTGTTTTGCCTTTCTTGGTCTTTTGATTTAGCCTCCTTTCATCTACTTTTTAATTTGCATTTTCAATTGACTTTAAGATAATTTGTAGGGGAGAACCTGAAAACATTCCTCTGTGTGTGTTCCACCGTGCACTGAACTTCACAAACTGGATATTCAAGGCTTGCTCCTAGACAAAGTTTTGGAAACCGATCAATGCCCATATGACTTGAGAAGATCTCAACTGGTTTCATTCAGGGAGGAGTTTTATGTTTTGATATGTGAAGCTAAGTATGCCTACATTGTTCACCTCCCTTAAACATTAGTGATATGTGCCACTACATGTAAAGGCAAATCCCAATTTTGTTCCTCTAAACATTGTGTTCATATTCTCCTATCTTGTGGGGAAAATGTGCAGTTACTGACATCAGAAATGTCAATCCCAGCAAAGTGATGCAAGGGAAAAGTTTCAGTTTCTGCAAGTTGAATGATGGTCATACCAAGCCCACACAGCTTGTGCTCAGCCTTCACTTGTGGACTGTCTGACTGCTTGCGACTGGGGCTTAACAGGAGGGTTTGAATGAGGTCTCTCTGGAGGATGGAAAGTGCCATAAATGTCTCCATTGTTGTACCATGAAGGAAAAAGTTCTTTAAATGTCATTTATTAAAAGCTAATGCAAAGCATCAAGCGGCAAGGATCTGGGGCTTTCTTCAGGCTGAGAGATAGGCACTCACTGTTTCCAGCATGGAGGCTCAGTCTGAGCAGAATTAGCTTGGAGTTAGCTGATCACAAAGTGAGAGATGCCTTTCTTGGCTTCTTCTAGCAGAAATAAATTTCTACCTACTGTAACTTACTGCCATCTGATATGCTGAGTCATGAAGCTGGGGTTATAGAAATCTTTATGCAATCTTTATAAATCAGCCTCACATAATCTCAGATGCTTTCTGCTTCATCTCTGTTGAGTCACTCATTTGACAGTTGTCATTCATCTTAGATTGAGATGTAATTTAATAGTTTCATTTCAGCATGAAGATAGCGTCATTTAAAGTTGAACCCAGAAAGATTTAAAGGTGTAACAGAGGAAATATTAATACTGTAAATAATATCTGTAGAGCTGCATGCATGTATAAATCACAGTGCCAAGTTGGAAGGGCAGCCTATGTAAAGAAGAGAAAAGCATCTTCGCTTGTCTTCCCCTGCAGAGTTCAGCCGCTCTGCCACCCACACCAGCTCCAGAGGTGATGGCTACCGTGTTAGCACCATACTCTCACTCACCCCGATACCTGCTGGAATCACGTGCCCACACAGATATTGATCAAGGTGTCTTTATACACATTGCGGGATACAACTGCGAGGTAACCCGTAAAGGGAGGATGCAGTCCAGCAAGACGCCAGCAGCCTCACAACAAAGAGCAGCTGAGCTGTGGCAACTTGGGTGTTTTATTCGGGTGTCACACCTCTCCCTGGGCTAGGCCATGTTGGTCGCCTGCCCAAACCTGACCTGCCCAACCCGAGGGACCACTGGGCTTAAGCACGGCCTCTCTGTATCGATTCCGCCTTGCTGTCTCAGACCTCGTCCGGCATCACCACCATGGACACGGCCTGCGCTGGCCGCTGCGGGGCAAGGAGGGTGCGCAGAGGCCGCAGGGCGGCCGCGGAGCGCCCCCGACGGGGGCCTGGGCATTCTGTCGTGCGGGACCTGCCGGGCAGCGCGGCTGAGCCGAGCCCCGCAGCACCTCTGCCACCCCCGGCCCTGCACCCACCGCCCCGCCGTGCATCCGACTGCGACCGGCCTGGACGGCGCCCGCCTTTGCCGCCACAGGCCGGCCTGGTGGGGGAGGGAGGAGCGCGGAGGGAAGGGTGGCCGCTCCCTCGGGATAGCAACAAGTAATTTCGCGGCCGCACCGACCCCCCAGGAGCAGAGGTGGGGGAGGCGCGGCAGGAGGGGCGCCTCCTGCCTGGTGCTGCCCGCCAAAACGCGCGCGGTGGTGGGACGGGACGGGACAGGAGAGGGGAGGACAGCACCGCGCGGACCGCTCTGCCGGCTGTCCCCCGCCTGCCGCGATGCCCGGTGACACCCCGGCCTTCAGTAAGCCCCCGGACGTCGCGGGCCCGGGCGACAAGGCGAGCAGCTTCGGGAAGGCGGCGGCCCCCATGGCAGCCGGCCTGGCCGACAGGGGCAGCGCTGCAGCGGGGAGGAAGCGGCCGCGACTGCCCAAGTGTGCCCGCTGCCGCAACCACGGCTACTCCTCGCCGCTGAAGGGACACAAGCGCTTCTGCATGTGGCGGGACTGCCAGTGCAACAAGTGCAGCCTGATCGCCGAGCGGCAGCGCGTCATGGCAGCGCAGGTGAGCTGTGCCCGTAGCGGGATGGGCTGTCCTCCGGCGCGCTGCCGGCAGCGGGGTGTGTGTGTGCTCCGTGCCCAGGGTTTGTCGTGCCCGTCGGGGCCAAGCGGCCGCGCCGAGATGCGGTGCGCAGCGCTGCGAGACCTCAGCCGCGGGTTAGCCTCGCCGTGGACTGGAGTCAAGAGTTACACCGCCGCGTTCCTATGTTAGTGAGACTTCTCGCTGTATTTGTTTTAAGTTATTTAATTTTTTTTTTTCCATAAAAAAGGGGAGATGCCCCAAAGGCGCGGAGGATTGCAGTCGGGGCGAGCGGCAGCGGTGAGCGGTTAGCTGCGCATCCCGGCCGAGCGCCGCTCCCCCGAGCCGGGTACATCCCAGCCCTGTGGACAGTTCCACAGGGTGTGGGCGGCTGTAGAACCTGCATGGAGCGGGACCTAAACTGCCGTCAGTGGTCGTTTTCCAGCTTGCTTTTAACTAGAAAATGAATAATCTAGCCGGCTAATTGCTTGAATATTTTGCGCCGGTGTTTTCAGATTCGGTGTAATTGCATTTCCTGATGATGGTGGCTTCAGTTGAGCGCATTTCTAACTTTTTAATGTTTGGGGGTTTTTTTAACAGCGTTGTTCCAAATTTTGTATATAGCAGCTCTTCAGTTAGCTGTGTAGGTGTGTCATTTTAAATCTAAACGAGGGCTCAGTGTTCTGAGGGCTAAGAAAACGAACGGTATCCAAGGTAGGAGTAACTTTTTCTTTGGGTAGTCTCGCTGAAGTCACACCTCCGGAGGTGTTAGTGCAGGGCTATGTTAGCCCTTGCGAGCTTCATCTTGCAGACTTCATTAAGAGGAGTCCTGGGCGTGTAATGGCCGCTGGAGTAGTTGAGCTCAGCGAGGGGCATTGTACACCCTCCTTGGTGCAAACGATCCCCTGCGGGCAAATTATTGACAAGGTGTTGGGGCCGCTGTTGCGAGGGAAGGCAGTGCTTACACCCCGCACCCGTCTGTTTGCAACTGGTGTGTGCTCAGAGCTTCGTGACCGCGCATAAAATGTGTGTCGGGCTGACAGGTTTTAGAAACCTAAGCGGCCCTGGATTAAATCCTTCCCCGCTTTTTGATTCTGTTATTCAGTGCAGTTATATAAAAAGTCCTCAGAACTCAGTGGTAGTACGTTTTCGTTCATTTAAACAATTCCTCCTTGTTGGTGGTATGGCAGTCCAGAAATTGTTGTTATGCCCAAGTTACATGCGCTTTCTCTGCCTGCTGTGAACCATGGGATAATAAACGTGGATCCCTTCGCTGTCTGCCTCGGGGAAGGGAGCGGGAAGTGCAGTGTTCTCCGTGCAAGCATCCCCTTCAACAGAGACTCTTTTTGCTTCTCAGCTGCTTCTGTCAGGCACTGGGTGCCTCCTGCTAGCAGGCTCTGGTGATGGCCCTCCTGGGGGTATTCTCTTCCCTGCCTAGTATTTGAAAGTAGCTTTGAAAGCCTCCCTAGCTAAACCTTATCTGTGTAGGAGTTACACATTGAAAGTCTGTCTTTCCCCCTTTTGATATATTTCTGCAATGAGTCCTTTGATGCTGGTGGAATTTTACAGGTCAAGGTTATTGGCTTGTGAAGTCAAAGTTTCAGTGGTGTTCGTAAGTCTGCACCTTCTGTTTGGGATGCCTCTTATTGCAAAGGCTAGTACTAATTTCTGTTAACAGAATTATACATCTGTATTAGGAAAAAGTGTGGCTGTTGAACATGAAAATGTAGGGACGTCTTGTCCAAGATACCCAGGAGAATTTCCATCAAGAAAAGCTCATGATCCCAGTCTGTAATCTGGAACAGATTTCCAAGGTTCAGGTAAAGATGCAAATCAGTCACCTGACAAGTAGCACAGGGTAGGTAGCTGTAGCAGTGTCATATTTATCTCCTAGACACATGGCATGGGTGGACAGATGGGTTATATTGATCTACTGGTTCAGGTGAGGCAGAAGGGGCTGTCTGTAAGCAGTGAATATGGTTTGTTTGCACCCACATCCAGACTGTGTAGTGCCTATGGGCTTGGCCACGACCAGCTAGGCTTTGGAACGTTGTCAGTGTTGGGAAAGAAATGGGAAGCTCCAGCTTCTCCAGACCTGCCCCAGCTGTGTGCAGTAGTGATGCTGTCTGAGGTGCTTGCAGGATGACACCTTACATTTGCCGTGCTTCTTCCATAATGGTTCTCTGTGTACAGGGTACTGTATGCTGAAATTTCCTTGAAGAGGAAATTTCTAGCAAAGAGCCAGCAAGGAACCTAGCAGGCCTGGATAGAGCAGAAGATTGCAGATGCAAGCCCTCATGAAGAGCTGCTTTATATTGATAAGAGGCACAGCAGAACCCTGCAAGCAGACTAACTTCTCAGCCTCAGCAGCTGTGTATCAGCAGAGAAGAGGGTAGTGACTACACTTTCTGCAGTGTGTTTGTCCCAGGAGCAGCTGTGTTGGGGAAGTGTAGTCAGCTGTAATATGTCTTTGTTTGGCCTTGGTGGAGGAAGACATGTATGTCACCAGCATTTCATAGGCTTGTTCATATGTGCTTGAACACCAAAAGGGGTTGGTTTTTAATATCTTTGTATGCTTCTGTACCCACTGGCTGGATTGTGGGAAGGGCCTAGAGAGTAAGCCATAGGGGGAGTGGCTGAGGGAGCTGGAGTTGTTTAGCTTGAAGAAAAGGGGGCTCAGGAGGGACCTTCTGCAATTGCCTGAAAGGAGGTTGTAGCAAGGCAAGGGTCTGCCTCTTTTTCCAGGCAACCAGTAGTGACAGGACAAGAGGAAATGGTGTCAAGCTGGGCCAGGGGAGGTTCAGGTTGACATCAGGAAGAATAGAAAGGATTGTCAAGTGCTGAAATGGGCCGCCCAGGGAAGTACTGGAGTAACCATCCCTGGAAGTGCCAGTGGACCTGGCAGTTAGTGCTGTAGTTTAGTTGACGTGGTTGTGTTTGGTTGGAGACTGGACTCAGTGGTCTTGGAGGTCTTTTCCAACCTTAGTAATTCTATGATCAACACTACTCAGAGTAGAAAGAGTGAAAAACCAGCTTTGAATCTGTCATTGTTGCGAGTATAAATTGTGCTCAAAACCACAGAGCATGCACTATGTCTTGTCTTTTGTTCCCAGGTTGCACTAAGAAGACAGCAAGCTCAGGAAGAGGAACTTGGAATCAGCCGCCCAGTGCCCCTGCCCAGTGTCCCGGAGACATTTGTTAAGAAGAACAGTGGTGGCAGCTCTTGCCTGTTGCTGGAAAGCAGCAGCCCAATGCACTCAGCAAGCACAGCCGTGACATCAGCTAGTACACCATCAGGTGAAGTGCTGGGAGAGCGGTGCTCGTGGCTGGGGGCAATGGCCAGCACTGCCTATGCCTGCTGTTGGCACCTGTTCACCTCTTTGCAGTGACAGGGTTGTGGAGAATCCTCTCCCCAATACCAGCGTATGCTTTTGGTACAACTAGCAAAAGGGAAGGATCCAGTATCGGTCTTTAATATTTTAATTGATTGTTTTTACTTGAAAATCAAAATTTCTTTTACACAGACTGGTGCTGTAATAAAATTCAATAGGGTGTGTGACTGCAATTAGAGAATTATGGGAAGCTTTTGTCCTTTGTCCCAAAACATAACTCCTGCCACAGTCATGGTAAGTGTGTTTTGGCTGGCTGTGTAGCAAGAGTTTTCAGGGCAGCAGAGATCTGCCAACCTTACATGACTTGATGTGGTGGCACATTGGTTCTGTGTGGCACGGTGTGATGAACTACCAAAGACTGACAACAGTCCTTCTCTTTTACTACAACTTACTCTACTGCATTTGACACTTGTAAAACAAAACCCCAAAACAACAACAACGACAAACAATATTTGTAGATTCAGTGAAAGCATGGCTAAGCACAGATGGGATTTGAAGGTGCTGTGCAAGTGAAGACTCTAGGCAAAATGGTTTTTTCCATGCAAATTGCTTTTTCCCTTTTCTAACTGTGCCTGACAGGCACAGTGATTGAACATATATAAGAAAGAAGAAAGGAGCTGGTGTAATTGATTTCTTGTGTATAGACAGAAAAAAAGCAAACAAATATAGATAAAAGGAAATTTCGTACATTTTTAATCATCTGTAAACATCAGTAATACAGGTCAGTATACTTGGCAGATAGAAAGATGATTCTAAAGTGGGCAATGCCTTGCATAGTAATAAAAGGACAGTGCATGAGTATGTCTGTCAAGTGACGTTATTCTGTTTTGCAGGCCATTAAAAGTATGTCAGATGGATTTGTTGGATCTAGTGCAGACAGGCAGTTTCAGACCATTGTAGAGGAATTTTGCTGGGAAGGTTTTAAAAGAACTGCTTAATAAAGCAATAAATAGCTTTTTATTAGCTTTTTTGTTTTCATTATGTTAGTGTCACCTTTGAATTGATGCAGTTACTCCTTTCATATTTGCATTATTGCATGCTTTCTCTGTAGACATGGAAAAAGCTGGCTAAAGATTAAAGTAGTATATTCAGTAATGTGTAGAGATTGTGTGTAACTCAGGAGGACAAGAAGATCCTTGCTTATACAGGAAGGCCAAAGAATGAAATAATTTTACTGTTGACAAAACTGGCATAACCTTTGATCTTAATGTTTTTTAAATGACAGTATTTAATTTATTAACCCCATTTTAATAATTGCTAATTAATTGAATTAAATTATGGTCTTTTAATTAAAAACATTGACCAAACAAGCTTAAGGTAATTCACATGCTTGAATAAGGACTTGAAAACATAAAATGCCTAATTTTAAAATAATTTGAATTGTTTGACTATTTTTGGTCAGAGCAGTCATTTTTCTTACAATGGATTTTGAGCAATTTAAATACATTGTTTCTTAAGCATTTTACTAAATAACTAACTGTTATCATTTGTGTCCAAATAAATAACTGATTGTGAATGACAACATTTGAAATACAGCTTCATCTCCAGAAAGAAGATGTGATTCTAGTCAAGAATCAAGACAGGGTCAACCTTGTTCACCAGAAATGGAAACATCTGCAAATGAATAGGAAATCAGGTTCATAGTTTTGCTTTTAGGCACCTAAGTAGCAACAGACATTTGTGCTTAGCTCAGAGGTGACTACACTGTATAAGTAAAGTTACGTCCCTAATAATTTTGCTAGGTTCATCTGTGAAAGTAATGTAAGTACTTCTGGGTTTTGATTTGATAGCAGTGATTGCATGCTGACTGAAGCTGGAGAAGGTGCTCTGCGTTTATCCAGACCTGTAGGATAGCTTTATCAGGTGTCTGACTACAGGCTTTGGTGAGGAATACAGCCTAAATAACCTTAGGCTTTTCTTTTTAGCATATAAAGACCTTTTTTTTCAGATGAGAAATTGCCAAGTGACATTAAGTTCTGGCTTCATGTGTTGGGTTGTTTGAGGACCAGGTACTTGATGGACTCTTGTATTGCTGTTTTTTGATTTTGTTGGTACCCTAAACTGCAAGCAAAATGGAGACCCCATCAGAGCAAGTGTCATTGTCTCAGGTTGGTAGGCTGAGGTGCTGATTTTTCAAGAATTTTCAGTAATTATTAGAGCGAGCAGAGAAAGTGAAACGCTTCATGTCAGGGGGGAGTCAGCAGTTCCCTGCAAGCCCCAGGGGAAGCGGTGGCTCCTGGGATTGCAGCGTGTCCTGTGTGACTCACATTAGGTTGGGCAAGAGGTGATTTTGACAGTGGTAATTCTGTTCCTCCTCTAAGGTTTTTGGCTTATGAGAGCAGTTCTTCTTCTGGACTCTCATCACACGGAGCATTGTTTGCCAGCAGAGGAGTAATGTGTGAAGGAGTCACACAAATCAGACATAGTGCCAGAGAGAGAGTCATTGCTTGCTGTAACCATTTTATTAGCAGATCAGAAATAGTAGGATACCTGGAGACCAGGGGCAGTTTTTCAGATCCCATTGTGACATGCTGTTTTTAAAAAGGGGAAAAATGAATTATCACAGTTATAGCATAGGTGTTTGGACATTAACCATGTCAAGCATGTTTACTTTGGATGGAGTGTGCGTTCCCACTCAAAAGCAAACTGGGAATTTGCAGGGTAGTTGGAAGGGAGCAGACCATGGTCTCAGGGCATTAGTAGAGTGTCTTACAGACAGAATTTGTTCTTTCTGTGCATTTCCCCTTAAAAAGTTGTAGGTTGCTGAAAGGAAAGGCCATTTAATTGTACGGAGCAGCAGAAGTCATTATCCCAGGGCATTTGATGTAATTGCCCTTCCTTCAGCAGGATAGTTATATCTTGTTAGGTTAACAGATATGCAAAATTTAGGAAAGACTATGGTGGAACCTGTAGAATGTGCTTTTCAGACATGCTCATTTTATAACACCTGTGTTCTTCACTGGTCTGTGTCAGTTCGGAGCCTCTGCCATTTTAATATTTAGAAGTCACCAGGGGGCAGAGAGGGGAGGCAAATGTGGTCATTAAACATCTTAGTTTATCAAAAAAAAAGAAAGAAATCTGCTCACACTGAAGGAAGGAGAATGCATTTCACCTTTTCTTTGTTATATTGGTCATCGTCACGGACTATGGGTCATGTTTGGCATTTGGCCAGTGGAGTGGCTGCAACATATGTCACCAGATGACTGGAAGGTGTGGGAAAGCACCCCTTCTTTCTGCTGCTCTGCACTGCTGTTGGCCCAATTTAGAAGCATCCAATATAGATGAGATTACTGTGTGATGCAAAATGCCAGCTCCTGCGCCTATGCTCTGTTGTGGATGTTTCCCTGTTGTCTTTGCAATGACAGCAGTGTTCAGGTGCCTTCCTAGTATCACTGGTTGACAAGTTACATTTATTACATTTGACAGAAACAAAATAGTATTCTTTTTTTCTCTAAGTAGGTGCTGCCTTCACTTTGAAACTCTTTGACAAGTAGAAGGGATTTTATTTGCTCTTTTATCTGCTCTTTATCTTTTATCTTTATAGTGAGGTCAGCAGTAATACAATGCCTAATGTATGATGGTACTGAGATCCCTTTGAATTTGCAGTGCTCTAGTTGTCTGCAAAAACTCTACCATGCCTTCTTTACTCTTCCTTTACTTTCTTGGTCACTGTGTTGTGATTTCAAAAATTGATGCCATGATTTTGTGGCTGTTGTGCTGCATAGGTGATGAGTTGAAAAAAAATAGTTGTTATAATTGAAATATACTGTAGCCTGGTTAAAAAAAGTGAGAAATTTTCTTTTTGAAAGAAAGGTCTTTAAAAGTATTTATAGCATAGTGTCATGTGCTGTCAGAATTTCAGTTTCATCCAAAAAGCCTCATTTTAGTCAACTGATCATGAGAAAGCTGCCATGGCCATTTCACTGTGAGAGTGCTTAGGGGTTGAAACAGGTTATCCAGAGAGATTCTGGGGTTTCCATGCTTGGGGGGGCTCAAACCTTGACTGGATGATGTATAAGCAACATGATCCAATTGGGAAGCTGGCTCTGGTTTGAGTAAAGTTTGGGCCAGCTGGTCTGCAGAGATCATTTCCAAACTAGACTGTTGTGTGAATCTCTGAAATTCCTCCTTGCTTGTGTTGACATTAAGCCAATATACTGAAATTTGAAGTTCAGCCAGCCTCAATACTGATAAGCATTTGCAAGCCTGTGAAAGAATTTCCAACCCTTTTGACCTACTCAATGGTAGATTTTTTTTTTATGGAGAACATAGTGGGGAATATCAGGAGGTGGAGGGGATTGATAGGTCAGGTGGCAGCAGCCTCAGCAAGGCTGAGCAGTAAGAAGGTGGCAGTAGCTGCTTTGCCTGCCTGGGCCAGGACTAACATGATGGCTGCATGCCGTCAGAGATCTTGGTGGGTCTGCAGTGGTTACCGTCCTCCTGCTCTTTGCTTTTCTCTTGGTCTCCTCACTACTTTCTAAGGATGATGTTCTCCTGCTGCACCCATGGCTGCTTCTTTAGCAGTTTTAGTTTCTTGCTGCCTCCTGGTTCTGCCACCTCCTTCCATTGCTTCCTGGTGCTTTTCCCTGGCTTCTCCCACAGTCAGCAAATCTCTGCTCAAAAGTAAGGAGTTTAGTTAAACATGACCTCTCTTTACTGGATTGTAACAGCTAACAGAGAAGTTTTGTGTCCTTCACCTGTGAATAACTAATCCATCATCATCTGGTTTTCTCCAGTTCATTGCAGTTAAGATAAGACGAAAAGAATCACGTTTGCATGTATCTCTTTTAAGAGTTTGTGGACTGTCTTACCTCTCTTGGATTGACATGATTCCCACAGCGCAAGTTAGACTTTGTCTTGGGAAACAGTTGCTGGAAGTGGTCTTCTGCCTGTATAGTAGTTTTCTTAGTTACTAAATCTCTTTCAAGCTGGACTAAGTAAATATTACGGGAGCTTTCAGCAATCTTTCCTTGATTTAGGATAAAACTTACCCTTAATAGGATTTTTAAATTCCTGACTGATAGAAGTATGCAATGAGCAAAGCACTCCACAGTGTGGTGGCTGTGGCTTTGTAATTTTCAATTCCTATTAAAATAACATGTTTTCCTCAGAGCTGTGTAAAAAGGAGTTGTTTCTGAAGCAAGAAGGGGTGGGCATTTCAGCTTCTCTCTACTGCTTTGGGTTCACTATACTTGGGGAAACGGTAGAGGAGTTCTGAGCATCTCATTATAAAAGGACATAGATAAATCTGAAAGGATAGAGGGAAGGGTGACAAAAATGATGTATTGCTTGTAGAAAAGGAGACTAAGGGTGGATATAAACAGTCTATAAATATTTGAGGGGTAATAATATGGAGGAGGGGGAGGGATTATTTACAGTGCTTGAGACAGCATAACAAGGAGCAACGGCTTGAAACTAAAAAAGGCAAAATTAAATTAGACACTAGACACTTTTTTCCTAACTAGAAGTGCAATTAGCAGTGGAGTGACCTACATAAGGACAAGGGGGTAAGTGAAGCATAATCGGGAGAGGTGTTTAAGAGTGTGTTAGATTATGATCTCAAGTGATTAATACGGGGTAAACTCTGATCAATGTGCAGGTTAAAGTAGATGACGGAAATCTCCTGCAGCTTTGTCATCTCCTATATGATTCATTGCCTCCAGCCATTGTTCAACTGTGTTAAATAAATCATAACGTTACAGGGTTCTGCATCCCTGATTAGATGTTTCCAGTTAATTCTCCAGTTCTCCTGCAAAGCTTGCACTTTCCCTGCTCCTCTTTTCAAGCAGTATTCATTATTGCAGCTTTGCACGCACAGATGAGTGTGTGTAGGTGCCTGTGTTTTAACTGAGCTAATGTTTGAGGTGCTGTATCTATTCATTCAATGAGGCACAGACTCTTGTCAAAGGAGTGGTATTTCCATCATACTGGTGAAACAGGGTAGAACTAGTGTCAGTTCTCAAAGTCTATGAATTAAGAACTTTTGTTATTCCTGTCAGGCTTTCAGTCCTGTGTGATGCTTCACTGGAAGTGTAAAAACAAATAGAACTGTAAACAGATTTGGAAAACCCTTGAGGAGATTGCTTTTCCTTTTCTATGCAAGTGGTACTCCAAACCTTGTCCAGGACTGTCTTCACCAGAGGCAGGGGCTGGGGAGAGCTTTCTGCAGGGGAGCAGTGGTGACAGGGATGATCATGACCTACCCAGACTCCCTTACTTTGAGAGAAAAAGGCTGCTCAGCCCTGAGATGGAGGTAAAACACAGGAAGCTCAGCAGTTAACTTCTATCCTTCTTCCACATAGCAGAAGAGAAACTTTTCCCCAAAAGGATTTGGAGTAGACTTTTTTTTAGGTTTATTTTTTATTTATTTTCAAAAATACCTCACCATAGGGCTTTATGTGTTTTCAGCATCTTGCTGTCCAACTTTTCTCACACCACACGAGGCTTCCAGATACAGTTCTATGGTTAGAGCACGATAGCTGCTAAGCGGTGTTCAGACAGACATTGCCATGTACACTGTCCTAGCACCAGATTCTTTTCCCACCTAAAGTAACAGGGTTGGTCAGCGCATCCTATTGTTCTTTGTACCTTGGAATCTCTTTTTCTGTCACACTGGCATTTGCATATGTACATTCAGATTTAGAGAGTTATCTGTGCCAGCTTGTGCTTTCCATTTATTATTATGAACACTGTGATAAGGAGTGGAGCAGGAGCAGAAAATGTACTAGGAGTTTCTAAGAATTTACTATCCATGGGCACATTAGTACACTATCTTCAGCTAACCTCTTGTTCCTTTCTGTGTCCTTGAAACAGTTATTATAACTTCTCTGAATGTGTGGGGCTCTTTGTTTCAAAGAAAAGATATAAGTCAGGAGTGAAGGAGTACTGCACGCTTCCCTAACTGAACACTGATTTGATTTCTTGCTTCTCCTTTTGTTTCACATGCTTTCTTGTACCTTGAAGACTGCTCTCATTCGCTTAATTTATCAGCTAACTTCCTATTTCAGCCTGTTCACCCATTTTCCATTTACAGTAGGTTTGTCACTTAATAACGTGGGAACTAAGATGCAGTTTTGAAGGTTTCTTTTGTAGGAATGCTTTTTCATATGCTTCTGTTTCCTCTGTTTTATTGAACTTTACTAAATTTTCTTCTGAGTTTGAGTACCTGCTAGTCTTAATTAGGGTTGTAAACAGCTCCTTTACTTAAGTAACTAACACTGTTCATGCACATCTGTCCTGTGTTTTCTTGAAGAGCTTGCCCAGAGTCAGTTAAATACTGAGCTTGACTTCCTTTTCAGTGAAACTGGATATCTGATTTTTTTTGTTTGTTTGTGTGTTTTAATTCCTGTCTCCAGTCTTTATTCCTACTGTTTTATTGCTTGCAGAATAAGCCACTCTTTGGTGATTTGGATGTCTGTAGTAATGGGCACAAGTGAATCTCAGCAGCTGCTAAGCAGCTGTAGTTCAAGTCATTGTGCATTTCTGTCAGTTATGCGTGAACAACATTCATTGGTGATCCTTTTGCATTTGCACTGAAGCAGATTTTCTGGGTGCAAATGTTGCATCCATGCAACACTGGCAGTCATGTACATCTGTGTGATTCTTGCTCACTTGCTCAGGCCTGCTGGGTGTCTGCAGTGTTTTTTCACTGTTCCTGATAATAGTTTTTGCATCACATATCAGGTAGAGTTAAAAAGCCCTCCTGTTATTTCTGTTTAGTCTGTTGTAGAAACTTTTGGGTTTCTGTCATCATAATAGCTTATAACCAAGCACAGGCTCCAGCTAATTCCAACCATCGTCCTACTCCCTTTATTATTTTTAGTGTGAGCCATAGTGATTTTATCCTATTCATATTTCCTCCAAGGTCTCCTATCTCAGACACTTGTAAAGCTTTCCCTCCCTTCTCATGTTTTCTTTGATCTCTTGTTAATGACTTAAATCCCTTTAGATTTAATCCACACCGAGTTTCTATCTCCTCTGAATTTGCTTCTTTGCCCCTGCAGGTGTCTGGGCTGTTTTTCATCACTGTCCAGAAATCTGGTTTTCTTTCCTAATTTCCTGTAATTTTTAATTTCTTCCTCTGTTTTTTAAAATTGCATTGATTTTTATTTTTGTCTCCGTTACTCACTTCAGTAGCATGTTGGATGTCTGAACACAAAGAGTTAAATATTTGTAAATTTCCTTCTCAAATCGAGTATCTCAAGGTGAATAATATGTATACATAGATATGCACACACAGTAGTCATACTCCCAGCTTTTATACTGAGGATTGAAAGTGGTCCTCGTTTCTCATGCTTTTAATTTTCTGAAGCACTGATTTTATTGGTCCTGATCCCATTAGCTGTCACACATGCTAATAACTTCAGATATGTAAATAATCCTGGTGTCTCAGTTCAGTGTGGACAAACATATGCTGGAGCATTAAAATAGTGCCCAGCACCTTCACAGTTGAAGCCATATTCAAAAGATTTTGAACATATTTTCTTTTCTGAAGCCATTCATATTTTTTCCGCTAAAGATTTGAATAAGATCACTATAGCTGTGCTATAGTGACCAAAAGTGCAAGAAAAGAAAAAACAAGCATTGCCCCCCAGCTCACATAAAAGGGTCGACTGCACTGCTGTAGTCAGTGACAGAGACATTGAAAGGCAAATTTGCTGCTGTAGATACCGTATTGAAGGCCTGGAGCTTAAATTAATTGTGGAAATAAAATACTGTTTTCTGTAGGTTTTTATTTCTACTGCCATATTAGGAGGATTATTAAGTTGCATGCTAAATGTTTGCAGCAGATCATTTTTATTAAGTGTACACTAAATGTGAACAAAATGTGCCTTCTCCAGTTCTACTGAAATCAGAGGTATTTCAGCTTCTCTTAGCTGGATCTGGACTGGGTCTCTGTGTAGGACTGAGAAACTTACTATGCCAAGCTGCAATCTTCTAGATGAAATTGCTCTCTCCTTGTTTTTTTTCTTCTTTGCACAAATCACATTTTTTAAAAAAATACAGGTTTGTGTGAAGATTAAAATTAACCAAAAGTCTTGAAATTGAGAGGGTTTTTGAATTGTGTTAGAAGCACACACCCCACGTTAACAATAATTTCACACATTATAGAATAATTTTACATACAGAAGATAGGAAGAAATGCTCAATAATTTTTTTCCAGTCCTTGCTTTGAAAAAAGACAGATAGTATTATTGCTGTATATGGGATGGTGACATTCCAGTTCCAAAAGGAGCTGAAATCAGCAGGACTGGACAACTCATATGCAGTATTAGGAAGAAAAAAGAAAAAAACCCAACAACTTGGCTGAGGATATGGGAAGTCTCCCTCCAACATACTCAAGAACTGTCTGGATACAATCCTGTAAAATGTTTTGTAGGATGACCCTGCTTGAGTGGGGTGGGTGGACCAGATGACCCACTGCTGTCCCTTCCAACCTGACCTACTCTGTGATTTCCAGTTAAGTCTTTTAACATTGGGGAAATTCCTAAATCTTGAAAGAAAGCTGATGTCATGCCTGTGTTTCAAGAAAAGTGAGTGTGGTAGGGTAGCTGGCTGCAAATCCATCAGTCTGATACCAGTTTTTTTTAAATAGTGGAACAATCCACAGCAAAATGAAATATGAAAGAAGGGGAGAAATGCAGCTGTTAAATGATGTTCACACAACATGAATTAACAGAAGTTTATGGGTAAAGATTCTGTCAAGTTGGTAGTCTTTTGTCGTTACAGAACTCTTTGGTGAAGTGACATACTGATGGAGTCACAAATCCTGCAAGGCATTTGATTTTTGTATCCCCTGGCATCTTGATTAGGAACCTGAACTGACAGAAAATCAGTATTGCATGTGTTACGTGGTTTTAAGGAGAATGACCCTATTTGTTTGTAGGTCTGAGTGGGGAATCTTAACACAATAGTGTTTCTAGAGGCATCTCACAGGAACCTGCTCTTTTCTGTTATCAGCCCATTGGTATCTTGGAAGGAGATCTGCCATCATCACAGGTTGTATTGGTAGGCGATGGAAAGGTGCACGTACTGGCAAACACTGCAGAAGACAAAAGTGCAGTGCAAGAAGGCTTGGTTAGATGACTGGTCACATGCAAGCAAAAGCCATTTTAACCCATACCAGAAGTGAAAAATTGAGAAGTCTATCCCCAAGAAACATGGTCACTGCACAGCTGGTGATACTGGGGGGTACTGTGCTGAATGTTAGTGGTTCCTGGTGAAAGAGGATGAGCAAAAACTGGCACAGTCCTTCTAGGCAGGTATGTGATGGTGGAAAGCTGGTGAGATGGTCATGGAGCTATTGCTAGTGGGACTCCTTCCCTGGGAGCATGGTACATACCAGAAAGTGGGCTCAAAATGAGTATTGGAAGGAAGGGCGTCACTGAACCAGAACCATGGAAAGCTGGGAGAGGGGACAAGGGAAGTACATCTGTTTCCCTGTTGGTACTGTTCCCTAGATTTCTCTTTGTAACTAGTGGTGGGGATGTAGCGATGGTCTGGACCCACACACCTGGACTTGAACTTGGAAGAGCTCAGGCAGGAGACAAAGGAATGATTAAAAGACGAGAGAACATGTACTGGAGTGAAAGTCAGCAGTTTATGTTACATTTTAGTGATCCCCTTAGATAATCTTTATTTAATCTCCAGTATGATTGTTCTGATTGTTTATGCCTTTGCTAGACTATGCCAGCTCCAGTTGAAATTTTCTGTGTTGTTTCATGGGGTAGGTTTGGTGTTGTGAACAGCAGCAGCATTGGGAATGCAAAATCCTATGAATTCAGCATAAGGCTCAAGCAAGACTATAGGAAATAACCTTAATTATGAGGTCTCCCAACTTTCCCCTGACATGTGTTATCCCTGTTGCATAACAGTTACGCCTCTTTCTGGCAAGTTTTGTTCTTGTTAAAATCTGTTGTCCTGCTTAGAACTGGTTTAGCCCTTCAGAAGTCGAACTGAGGAGATGCCATTTTGCTCAAAGACCACTCTGGAGTTACTCCTAGAGGGGAGGAACGAATAATACCCATTCCTTCCAAGTGAAATTGATTCTTCCAATCAAGTAACTCTTGAGAAGCATGAGAGCACAGATGTTGATGTCTTGGCAGATACAGCAATTTCCTGCCAGATCACATGCCCTGTGCCCGCAGACATTGCTGCCATCATGCCAGCTCCTCACTGGTAATGCTGGCTGAACTCAACAGCACAGCAGCTGCACTAGCAAGTAATTCTTCAGGACACCCATGCACCCATGCAGCAGTTGTCAGACACACTGCAGGAAAGCTGCAGTGACTGGTTGTTTTGTCTTGCTGTGGTGGGAGGAGGGATGGTAGGAGGGATGGTAGGACTTGGCAGGTGATAAGGCATGGCTGTGATAAAGAGGTGAAATAGATTGGTGCTTGCACACTTCAGTTCCAAGGAAGAGGCCAGAGGCCTGCAAGAGGCTCAGAATTACTAGACCACACACTTTGGGGTTTGTTTGTTTGCTTGTTTAAGTGTGTATTCCTGCTTTGGGAAGAATGATGTATATTTCTGGTTAGGTTTGGAGAGGTACTGTGGTATCAGTAAGGTGTTTTGGCTGTGCTATATACTCCTAACCTGGAGACATAGCTGCTGTTAGCCCACACGCCTGATATGGCTGGTACTTGATATTTTCCATCTCTCTCTCTAATAGATGTTAGAGCACAACTGCATACCCAGGGCTGTCCAGGAAGGTAATCTGAGCAAGAAGGAAAAAGAACCACCGGATTTCATGTTGGAAGAGGGCCATAAAACTGGCAGTTGATGGAGAGAGGAGAAGACACAGTTTCTGAAAAGCTTTCTGGTCAAAACAATTGGGAGGGCTTTAGATGTGGCTTTGCATAGGTGAATGAGAGTAAAAGAGCCCTGTCAGAAACCAGGTTCCAGGAGGGGTATAAGCATAGTCTCCCCTCCTGCTCTGTGGACACTGCTTGTCACCAGATTTGTCTCAAGACCCTGTACTGCATTAACCAGAGCTGTGAATGGGGGGTGGGGTGGCTTGTGTTCTGCATAATGAAAGAGCAGTAGAATGGCCTTCGATGTGAAAGAGCAGGGATCAGCAGGTTACAAAGCTATGAAAACAAGATGAAATAGACTCTGGAGGAAGAGGAGAAGGAGAAACGGTGGAATTGGAGAGGAGGCAGCTGGGATCTTCTTCAGAGCTTGATGTTCAAGTTTAGCTGCTTGTTGCTGTCATGCTCCTTAAATTCTCATTGAGAGACTCCAGCCTTTTCCCATTCCCTTCCTTCTCTTACTGAAGGGGTTTCCTTTACTTTCCTTATTTTATCTAAAACAGGGAGTGGGAATAGGGAAGGTGTTCATGTGTAATATTTTGTACGGTATCACTATGCAAGGTACAAATAATAAATCACACACTACATGCTTACACAATTTACTGCCAGCTTTTGTATATGCTGTGACAAGTGCTCAAAAGGTCAAAAAAGCTTCCTTAACAAATTTGATAAGATAATGCAGTGAGCTGTAACATCATGAAGTCCTGGGGGCCATAGACCAGAATAGAGGAAATAATTATGCATGGTAATGGGTAATTACAGATAATGGCCTTTTTTGGGGGTGGCAGAAAATTACACAACCCCACAGCCTTGCCTGAAATGAACATTGTCTAGCACATTAACTTTATATCAAGCTAAAAGTTCAATGCTGGAACCAGAGATAATCCACAACTTCTAATGGGAAGAGAACAGAAATACTCCTCTCAAAGGCAGAGCAAGCATGCAGTTTTTTTTCCTTGGGAGGCAGAGGTTCTCAGCAGAAAGTAATGGTGCCAGCTTTCTTTGACATCTGAAATAGCTCTGTCATGATTGTCTGGTGGGAGAAACACATTGTACCAGAGTTTCTGATTATGATGCTAGGGAGTGATTTCACTCTGGTTTTGTTCAAGGCTACTGTCCAACCTCAAAGCCAGATATGAGCTAAACTAATGCATTGTAAGACTTAATATTGCTAAACCAGCTAATAGGAGTGTATCAATGCTTTATGTACTGAGCAAGGAGAAATTGTCAGATACAGATACAAGATTCCTTTGAGGTGTGAAGGCAGATGTTTCCTGACTGAATAACTTCTTGTGTGTGTGTTTTAATGGCACAGCTGTCCCTGCTGTAGAAGCTGGCTTGCAAGAAGGTATTAAAACTGGTGAAAACAGTCACTCTAAATTGAAAACTACAGGAAATGGAAACTTACCAGTAGCTGAATGGCTCACTGGCCGGTGTTTGCCTGCTCCTTGAGTCAGTGTGTTACTCGAGTAGTCACCGTTCTGTATTTTCACCAGCAAAGCTGTCTATGTGCAGAGTCTCTGTAGGCATAGAGAAAATAAAAACTGCTTACCATTGCTTTATATAAGAACACATGCCGATAAATGAGGGCAGATAAATTCTCTTAATTGTCACAATGCATATACAAGTCCCTTTTCTGAAATACACAATCAGATGGAGACTAATCAGGTGTAATGCCACATGAGTAAATTGAACCATGTTGCTGCTTGCTCTCAGACTTTGAAATGTGGCTCTGCTATCCTGATTTATAAAGCAGTTCCTGGTGTACATCTGTCACAAGCTGACTAACAATCTCCCCCAGATTTTTGTGTGGTCCAGAAACCATTCCCAGTAGGCACTTTGGTGCTACCACCCTGTTTCACATGCTGAGAAAGTCTAGTACTATGGACTCTATGTCATTGATCTCACATCAGAGACTTACCCAGACATACTTAAATTAACATTGTCAGCATATAATAGATGTAAAACTGGCCATTAACAGTACCAGTAGGAATAGAAAATACTCTGCACTTTTATGCAGCCTTCAAATTTCCGTGTTTGTATTTCTCAGTATATATCCTTAAAAATACATTTTCCTCTGTGAGAAAGAGATGATGATAGAAATTCCTGTAAATTACCTGGCATTTCTCCTTTCTCCTCCCGGATGATCTATATACTGGCCTCTGCGTTGATTTTGCCATGCATATCCGCAATTTGTGTAAATCGCCATAGCTTTATTGAAGTAAATGGTCTGAGACTGGTTTACATTAGCTAAGGACTGGACCAGTGTTTTTCACCGTGCTCTGCTAAGCGAAGGCATAGGTTACTGAATGTAAAAGACCTATATGTGTAACTGACCCCTAGTACTCACCTTCTTTAAAAGAAAATACCAGCCACCCTGAAATGAATTACTGGTTAACTACTATTAATATGCCATAGAGCTGGAGAGTCGTCTACAACACTGCAAGATCAATAACAGTATTTATTGTGCATCATATTGATCTTCTATGAAAGAGTGGGCCATATTTCACACTGTGTACATAGTGCAAAAAAAGTAGCATCAGTTCTCTACAGGAATTAGTAAAGACATAGAAAAGAACTTAGAGATCCAAGGGCACAGCTGCATGAAGGGGTACTGTGGTCTCACTGCAGAAGTGTTGCTCATGGATGGAGAGCCTGTGATGGCCCTACATAGTAGATTTGGTGTTCCAAAAACTGAGTGAGAATTTCAACCGTTTCTTTTTTTGTTACTGTTATTCTAATTTCCATACCTCCTTGTACAGGCTCAGTCCCATTTTTGATGATGTCCTATTTGCAACTTCAAAAATATTAAAACTTGTGTGTAATAGCAAGGGGAAGGCCCAGGAGCCCTTCCTACTTTTTCCATCTAGAGAGTAAAGACAGCCAAGGCATTACCCAGCTCTTGCAGCAGGTCTCCTGTTTTAAAGTGCAGGTGGAGGGGCAGAGTGGGAGCCTGACAGTGCAGCAGGGGTTACCTTCTTGAGAGCTTAATTCCTCTTAAATTGCACCCTGATGTGCAGGTGTTGTACTGCTGCAAGCTCTGTGGCAGGGGAGGACCCTCTTCTTGCCAGCAGAGCCATTCAGCTGTGTTGAATTACACTTGGAAGAAAGAAGGAAATCAGCTGAAAGCTGCTTTCTTGACCTGGATATTCTGTACTTGCTGGCAGAAAACAGTTGCAGGCTGACAGGCTCCCTGGAGGAGAGCACCTAGCTGGTTGAGCTGCTGGAGGCATGGGTGTAGGAAGGTTCAGCTGGTAGGTAGGAGTCAAGCCTTACAGGTATGGGCCAAGGACCAGCCAGAGGAACCCCAGCTAGATGGTTGCAGACATTGATTCCTATAGATCTATCCTTCCACATTCAGAAGCATGATGTCTCATGAGATTAAGGGAAAACTGACTCTTCCAGCTGTATTTCCAGTGCTTTCACAGGATTCCTAGTTCTTCAAGGAGTTGGATGTGTCTTTCCCTCCATTTGGACTTTCCTTTTGCTCCTATTTTTGTCAATCTGCTGGGGCACATCTCTGTGGTGTGGCCCTGCAGCTCAGAAGGGTTGTGTGACAGAGATGTTACAAGGTCCATGGATTTCATATCTCTGGGTTTCTAAGAGGAAGATGCCCCAGGTTGCTGATACTGGGGGATTTATGCACATGGGTGCATGGGTGGCTGAATGAGCCAGCTCTACAGACCAGCTTTGGAGACAGCTGATAGTAGCGTAAAGACTACTGGAACGTGGAGGGACAGCTGAAAGAGAGCAGAGGACAGTCCTGGTGGGTTTGTAACAGCCCTGAGTTCTGTACCACTGGTGGGTGTTGTGCAGCTACATAAAGGAAAATGTGTGACAAGTCAAACCTTTTGCACCTTTGGTGCCAAATGATGGTAGCACAAACCACAGATAGGAGATAAAAAGAGGAAAAAATGATCAAAAAGCATTTTATTTTTTCTCCTTCTTACTGCAGCAGAATACTGCCACTGCTGCTCTTCAGGAGGGAGCTGTAGCACTAACAGCCACTAGAATGTCACAGAAGCATCAGGAATATCAGGACTGTGTGTGTGATCTGGTGGATAGCTATGGGTAGGGTTTCTCTTCTAGCCTAGCTCATCTTGTCCCATGTTAGGAAGTGTGGTGCATAAGGCCTTTTCAAAAGTTGCAACAAAACCTGTTACTTCTCCCCCTCTTCCTTTTAGCTGCCAGCTAGGATGTAGGGTGGCTCATCTTTCCTGTGTATTACAGAATCAGAACCACAGAATTGTTTAGGTTGGAAAAGACTTGTTAAGATCATTGAGTCCAACCTTTGACCTATTGCTACCTGTCAACTCGACCATAGCACTTACTGCCACATCCAGCCCTTTCTTGAAACCCTGCAGGAGTGGTCGGTCATTCTACCACCTCCCGGGGCAGCCCATTTGCAATGCTTAACAACCCTTTCCATAAAGTTCTTCCTGATGTCCAGCCTGAACCTCCACTGGCACAGCTTGAGGCTGTTTCTTGTCATCCTGCCACTTCTTACCTGGGAGAAGAGTCCAAACCCCACCTGGCCACAGTCTGCTTTCAGGCAGCTGTGGAGAGTGGTGAGGTTCCCCTGAGCCTCCTTCTCTCCAGGCTAAACAACCCCAGCTCCCCCAGTCACTCCTCACAAGACTTGTATTCCAAACCCTTTGCAGGTCCATTGCCCTTCTTTGGGCACGCTGCAGCACCTCAATGCCTTTCTTGTACTGAGGGGCCCAGAACTGGATACTGGTGTGGCCTCACCAGTGCCGAGTACAGGGGGACAATCCCTGCCCTGGTCCTGCTGGCCACACTGTTGCTGGTACAGGCCAGGATGCCATTGGCCTTCTTGGCCACCTGGGCACACCCTGGCTCATGTTCAGCTGCTGGCACCAGCACCCCCAGGTCCTTTTCCTGTGGGCAGCTTTGCAGCCACTCTGCCCCAGCCTGTGGCACTGCCTGGGGTTGTTGTGACCCAAGGGCAGGACCCGGCACTGGGCCTTGTTGAACCTCACACCACTGGCCCTGGACCGTGATCCAGCCTGTCCAGATCCCTCTGCAGAGCCTTCCATCCCTCCAACAGATCAGCACTCCTGCCTGACTTACTGTTGTTGTGAACTGACTGAGGGTAATCTTGATCCCCTCATCAGATCACGTAGGTGTAAAAAGACCTCATCTTCCTGATGCTAGTATTTTTAATGGGGAGTAGTAGCCCTTCTAATGATGCACTGTAAATTGAAAGACACTGCGGAGATTTTAGAAGAAATCGTGCATTTGTGCAGCATAGTACAGCCCTGTCAGGAGTTCAGAGGACAACTGCCTTGCATGTCTCTGTCATATGAAATCTGTATCCCAGCAAGGAATGTGTTGGAGGATTTTGCTTTTGGCTTCTATTTTGCAACATTTAAAGCAGAACAATTGGTATGCAGCTTTATTTGAGAGGTAAATTTAGTGAGGGAAGTCAGGCTTGTGCTATGCCAGTGGTCTAAGTTCTGATTTTATCAAAGATACAGACAAAAGGATCTAAGAGTCTTGCCCAGAAGCAGAATAATAGCAATTTAAAAAATTATAAAAATGAAAGTGCAGAAACTCTGAAAAGTCTTCTGTGGCATTGCAGGCACTTCCGTTTTGTGTGCAAATTTGAGAAATACTCCAGATAAACAAGGCTAGCTGACTTGGTTCTGCAGAAAAATCAGATGCAGGAGGCATAAAACAGTCTTTGCTAATAAATGTGAATGGTTCATTGATGTCAACAGAATGTCAGCAAGAACCGAATGGGGGCTCTGTGTAATTTAGTGACGTGAAAGATCATCCATGATTGCAGAAAGCTTTCATTACAGCTGAAGAAGTGAAACAGAATTGCATTGTAAATGGCAATAATCGGTAAAACTGATTATTGGATCTAGTATGCAGCTAATACACAGTACAGTAGAAGTTGTTACCATGTCTCTGAGAGGCTGGTAAATGCCACTATATTGCTTCTGCCGGTAAGTAGCCAAGATACAGGTACACCAAGAGAAAGATCCAAAACAAACTAGGCCTGCCTGAAATGTTGCTTAGGGCTGTTATTTCCTATGCGCCTGTTGCCCATGCTACTTCATGTCCATACCAGTAGCTCTTTGGAGCTCATCAGAATGCTTTAAGCTACATTGTTTTCTCCTCCACAAAACAGTTGAACAAACATCATGGGAAGAGCAGGAGCTCCTTACAGAGGACTGGTACAGGGCAGGGTCACAGACATGCACACTGGAACCAGAGCTGCAGATATGGCAGGATTTAGATATTTTATTTTTTCCCTTGTAATTGTATATAAGATTGTGGCAGTTTTTTGTTGTGTCTGGCTTGGCGATGCAACTGATACCGCATATCAGAGAGAGCTTGGTGTGCAACAAGCACCTTCCATTTTTCATGCTTGCAAATATTGAAAGGCACTGGTTTGCAGTGGAGTGGGGAAATCATGGCTCCTCATTGTCTGAGAAGCATCCCCATCTTAGGGAATGACAGGGAGGCAGACCTGGCCTGTCTGGAGTGCAGCCAGCTAACCCCTGGTCTGGAGGCACTCCAGAGTGGACGCAGCAAGTCAGGAGCAATACCTTTCTCCTCCTTCTCCTTTGCTACTGGTGGGGGATCTTGCTCTGCTTCATGATTTTGTAGGTACAGGAGCTAAATTTGGGTATGAAGGCTCGGCAAGGATTGAGGACCTTACTGCTCACAGGTAGCATGTGGGTTTCTGGGACACCTTGGCTGATCCTGTGCTACTTTCCCTACTGCAGCTTCTCTTGCCTTGTGCTGTTTGCCCTTCCTAGAGGCATGTTCAGAAAGTGTCCTCTCACCTTCAGGACACTGGCTGCAAGGAGTCATTCTGTCGCTAGATCCTTTCTGCTTCTAGAGAGTTACAAGAGACTTAGCACACTGTTACAGGGTAAAAAGTAATAGACTGCAAAGTTAGGTGATGTAAATCATTATCCCCAGCAATTGATACTGATTGAGGATTCAGAGCGTTGTCTTAACTTGCAGTTGGTTTTGTCTGCTGTTTTGCAGTCTGTGGTGCATATGGGTGGCAGTCTTGGACTCCGAGTAGCTGTTGGTCCACTTGAGTTTCCACCAAACACGCAGCCGTGTTTCACTTTCAGCTCCTACCTCTTCTTAGCACTCTCTGTCCAGCCTTTGGGAGGAGTAGTAGCTCATTAGAAGGTGAAAGATAATGATCTTTTTTTTCTTTTCCAGAGGGACGGATGCTCATTCAGGACGTCCCTTCCATCCCCAGCAGAGGGCACTTGGAGAGCACATCTGAGTTGGCTGTGGACTCCACCTACTACAGCAGTTTTTACCAGCCGTCCCTGTATCCTTGTTACAACAACCTGTACAACTACTCCCAGTACCAGATGGCAGTGGCCAGTGAGCCTTCCTCAAGTGAGACAGGGGGTACGATTGTAGGGTCGGCCATGAAGAACAGCCTTCGAAGTGTCCCAGCGACATACATGCCAAGCCAGTCAGGAAAACAGTGGCAGGTATGATCTTACAGAGGTGTTACATGGAAGAGTGAGATGGACAACAAGCTGTTTCCTGGACTTGTCTCTGACCTCCTGTTTGCTGGTTTCATGGCAGTGCAAAACCAGAATCATATTCCAGGGTGGCATTAGGACCCATTTTAAGAAAATTAGACAGAATGGGTGATAGCAATGCAGCACAACAAAAGCAGTTACGTAGTTGGACAGTGATAATGGTATGGATAAATTGCCACAAGCACAAAGAGCACTCACTTGATTTTATCTTCTGTATTATGTCACAGCAGATTATAGATTGTTTTCCAGAAAAAGAGTCCAACTTAGTTGCCCAACATAACATCCTGAGAGCCTCAGGTGTAATTTCTGGGAGTCTTTCCTCTTCAGAAACATATTCTTTTCCATGTTTCACATCTGAGGTGCTGAGGTGACCCAGGAGACCATGCTGCTGTGCAGTGGTTTGGTTGCAGTCAGTTGAATGTGACATGGCATATTGCTGATTGTGTGTTCTGGCAATGACAGCTTCAGAGCTTGTGCTTTTTGACTTCTGTAGTTCACATTACAGGCAGTACCTGAGAGGTTCAAACCAGAGCTCTGTGTACTTCGTTAGGATATAAAGCAAATCAAGCCCTCTCACTCTAAGACTTGATAATTGTAGCATCCAACTCAGTACTGGTCAGAAACTGGAAAAAGGAGAAATCTGCCAAAGTGGGGGATTCTTGGCAAAGTGGAAACATTTCAGTGACTCTGAAACTGTTTGGTTTTGCACTGCAGAGATGGTCTTTCCGTCTGAGATTGAACTAGTAAGGCTGTACCCTCTGAGTCTGTGTATGCCTGTGTTCCTTGTGTAAGGACAGGAGGGGGCAGACCTTTTCTGTAGAGCATCAAGACAGGGCAGGCTGCTTCTGCAAAGGCTGTATTGTGAAACCACTCAACAATGAAATGTCCACCAAAACATCCTTGTGTAAGGGAACAGATAGGTCGTCCTGTTTGCTGACAGAGAGTTTCTCTAGCCAGGTGTCTCTGGCACAGGGACCAGCTCTGAAAGGACATTTTAATTTTTGATACTGAGGAGCTGAAACTAATGCCAGGGCGTTACATCTTTAATCTACAGTAATCTTTAATCTTTAATAATCTACATCTTTAATGTAGATTAATGTCAGATTTCATTAGTCTTTGTTCTTTGCAGAGGCTCACATGCTTGAGCATGTAGCATTTATCACTATTCCATGTCCCTTTTTTTGCCGTGAGTACAGCTGTATGGGATAAGAAACTGTCTCTTTTTCTTCTGCGGTGCAAGCCCACGCCATGAGAGCTCTCTTCTCTTGGTGTGTTGATACATGAAGGTACACCTTTTCAGTGGATGGCATCCTCTCTAGCTGATGAATTTGATCACCAGACCAAGGGGAAAATGAGTCAAGGCAAGGTACAGGATTTTGTGCATGGTAATGGGGTGAGATGCCAAGTGCTTTTTTAACTCTTTCATTTTGGTTGATTGGCTTAATCTGGTATAGCACAGTATTTCAGATAGAAGGTTACTTCTCAAGCATCTGCATGCAGCACTTACCTTTCTGATGCATGGAGACACCATCACAACACAAGTGAAGGGTGGCAACATTTGCCTTGGGAAAATAATGTTTTTGCAGGCTGCTAGTTCCACACTTCACCTAGCACTTAGTGTTTGATTTAAAATACGTTAAACCTTGGAATGAAGATGTGGTGTCCTCGTGGTTCTGTTGTCTTGTACAGTCATTTATATAAAAAGTCTTGGCTTAGAGACTCTGTGTCTCACTTGGGAGATTGGCTTTTGCTTGTGGAACCTTTGACACCCTGTAAAGCAATAAGGTTTCCATTAATTTTTATCTTCAGGCCCTTCAGAAACTAACTTCTGCTTAAGTGCAGAATTAATTAATTAATTAATTAAGTCACTCAAATTAGTGAGATACTGAAGAGGTAAGTAAGGAAAAAAGAGATGGCTGTTGTCAGAAAGGACTGTTTCCCTTCTACCAGCAGCTTCAAAGCTGTGGATGTCCCTTGTGGGATATATCACATGATTCTACTCACCTTCGTGTGAATTTAGTTATCTAGCACATCTAAGATTTTAATTTCTCCAGAGCAGACCTTTTGGGATCCCTCAGTGCTGTTTAGGTTAGATGTCTGAGCAGAGAGAATAAAGGTGCTGCTTTTCGCCTGCAGAAGTGATGTTTCCCCAGCTTCTAAGTGTCCTAAACTCAGGACCCACTTCTCCTGGGCAGTAGGGCAGAGTGTAGTTCAAGGGCAGTGTTATGTAACTTACAGGCTGTTTCTCAGACTCATCTGCAAGTAGGATTGTTATTGCTGGAAGAGTTCTGAGTCACAGAGTTTGCGTACGCTTACAACAGCGTAACACTGCACAAATAATCATTAAAAGTTTTAGTGAGAGGCTAGAAAACATTTGGTGGCAGTGGGTGCAGTGATGCTGAGGTTGTAAAACTCCATGTGGCACTGAAGATGGTTTGTTGCAAGGGGAACGAGGTCTCAGTTGCTGCACATGGTTAAACGTTGATTCTGTGCATGCGGGTTACCAGCCAGGAAAGATCACAGAAATAGTGTTAAATGGGGGATGAATAACTGATGAGCTTTCTGTCAAGCACAGTAAGGAATTAAAGGAGGGTTTCATTCAAGGCATGATCCTCAAAGAGGAATCAGACCTTGCTTACACCTTCAGGAGGTTTTGCCGGCAAACCTGTGCATGCTTTTCTTTCTCAGAGGAAATACATAGCTGTTACCTACACAGGGACTTCTGCTGGGCTGGTTGTACTGACTGAATTTATTTTTTACATGAATGGGCTTTTTTAAACCAGAGTCCGGTAGGAGTGAATATTCTCATCTAAGTTCTATTGCTATAACTGTTTCAATCAAAGTTTTTGATCTTTGTTTCTTTGCCAGAATCATAGCTGGGCAGTACCTGCTGTAACCAAATTAGGGCAGCTTGCTCAGGTGTGAGCTCAGAGGAGGGTTTCTTTGAGTGTAGAAGTCATCGGTGTGCTCACTGGAAGGTATTCTAGTTTAAGCTGGGTAGACAAGGCACCTGGCTTTTCCAGGCTCACTTCGTGCAGGCTCATGGATCCTAGAACAACTTTAACGACATAGGGAGAATTGCCTATTTAATGTAAGCTAACTTCTGGATGCAGACAAGGCCTTGAGCAGCCCAGTTGTCCGCTGTTTCAGAATTTAAGGAGCACAAGAGAATAGCCAGGGAGGAAACATGTGAGTGTGTGTGGGATGAGATGAGGATTAATGCATCATTGAGCATCAGCAAATAAACTGAATCACTGAATCTTTAATGTAGATTAATGTCAGATTTCATTAGTCTTTGTTCTTTGCAGAGGCTCACATGCTTGAGTAGATTCATAAAGGTGCAAATATTTTGTATATTTCTCTGTAGGTTTTCTTCATCTATAGACAGTCACACCAGAAGCTGTATCCATCACTCTTTGATAAGCGTAATGAAGATTATTGTTTTGGTTGAGACTCCTTTGGTCATTTATATTCTGCTGCTCCTGTCAGCTCTAAGGCAGATAATCAGATATGTCTGGTGTTGCACCTGAGGAAGAGACAAGCCTAGGTTGGCAGGAAGTGTAGCAGTTTTGGTGGTTACTGTACATCTCCTTTCACTCCAGTCCTGTGTGAGCATCTGGAGTCTCCCTTGAAGCTCTTGTATTTGCTCATTACAATGGGAGTTTGTGTGCATTCAATCCAATTAACAGTAACATCAGTTTGCCAGCAAAAGTATTGCAAGTCAGAGCAGGTTGATGTACTTGGAAGTTGGTGCTTCTGAAACTGGTCTCACTGCAGTAGAAATATATGGGGTGATTGCAGCATTTTCTATCACAGCAAAAGCAAAACCTTGAGGGACACATCTGAATCCAATCAGAGTTGATTTTCTAAGATGACAGAGTGCTGGCATGTGATCCACAGCACGAGTCTCATCTGGACTCGATGTGAGTCAACATCATCCCCAAAAAATGTTAAAACTTCTGGTTCATACAGCTGAACCATTAAAAACTGGCAAGATACAGAAGGTGCCCCCACACCTGGGGACAAGTGGCTGCTTTTTCTTTGTTACTTTGGTAACTCCAGGCATCCTGGTCCTGGGAAAGGTTAAGGCTAGTGTGGAGGTTTTGGACACATTTCAGAATTTTGTACAATTTCATTTTTCTTCCCCCACCTTTAGTGCAACTTGGCAAACCGGTATTCTCACTTCTAGAACCTCTGCTTTTTTTTTACACCAGTTTAGAGCAAAAATAAATACTTGAGAGAGACTGGGAAATTTTAACTCATTTTCTAATGTGGGATTTACATTTACCATTTGGAAACAAAATACTTAGTACTGCTGATGTAGGAAACTCGTTTTTAAGGATTTCTTAGAAGTACTAAACGTGAAAAAATTCTCTTTTACTCAATCCAGAAGAATATGACTGTGATAGGACAGCTAGGAGTTTGAAGAATAGCCACTTGGCTAGTAAAAAAAGATGGCTCTTTTCAACTTCTGCCACCTGCTTCTGGTTTCTGGCCCAGTTTTTCCTCCAAAAAGCCTGTCTCTCTTACAGAAATTGCAGCCTTACTCTTCACAAGTCAGTGTAAAATGTGTGCATGTGTGTTTAAATATATACACATTGTGCAAGTCACCCAAGACAGTCCCAATTTTATGTGTAAGCAGTGAATTATCTACCGTATTCATAACATACCCTTCACACTACAGATTTATGCTAAAAGTATCCTCATGTTTCTGATAGCTCATGTGTGACATGAATGCAATCCATATTTCTTGGAGGAGCTAATCTAAGTGGTTTATTTTCCAATACTGCTGATAGGGCTATATCTCTAGGTGTCACTGCAGTTGAGATTCTGATGGTAACATATTGTTTATGGGTCACTGCCTTTGTCTAAAAGAATGGGTTGGAACAGAATAGCAAAGGTTAATTAAGTTTGTCTATCAAGGAGGGACAGATATAGATGTGTCTTGTATTTTCTGTGCTAAAATCAAAGTAAGTCAAGGCAGGGTATCATACACTCATTTTTTCCTTGTGCTGGAAAACATGCTTAGCTGGTTTTAGGAATGAAACACCTTGGGCAGCATGAGTGCAACAGTAGTTGTGAGGGGTCAGCACATGCGCAGTATTGCAAGGTGGGAGAGAGCAGCAAACCTGGTTTATAATGCAGAAACTGAGGCAGGGAAGTGTTAAATAACTTGCCACAGTCACACAGCTCACAGGTGACAGAGGGGAGATTACTGATGCCTGAATTTCCCATTTCAATGCCCAGTGGGTGCCTTCTTGCCCATGCCAAAAACCAACCTGTGAATTCTGTTGTTCGCAAGCAATGACACAAATGCAATTTTATGCCTGCTAAGATTGACTTCAAGATCAAGACAGAAGGAGAAGGCTATGTTAAACTTTTAAGAGTTTCTCTGGTGTTTCCATAATTACTGAGTTTGGTTGAAGGAAGCTGTTGCTGACTCATGGGTGAAATAAAAGGATGGAAATCCTGGGTAACATGATTTGGCCAAGGTCATGTGGCACACCAGTGGCAGAGCTGAAGGGTTGCACTTTGATCTCCTGTGTTGCTTTGAAACTTTTGCAGCCCTTGTCACCCAGGAGTAGCATCCATGACCTCTTCCTGTTTGTTCTTCTTGGAAATAAACCCCATAGTCAGGATCAACTGCAAAGTGTGAAGCTGCTGCTAAAATAACAGTGGCTCACAAGGAGATCGTGTCTGGCAGCTCCTGCAAGTAAAAGAATTACACAGGTGATGTTTTGCCTAAATAAGTATCTGGGAAGGGCAGGACCATTTTCTAGTCTCTGAGGCTAGAGAAGTGAGTCACCACTTGCTGCCTGCTTTGTCACTTCCCTGTTCCTGGTTTGGCTACCTTCTCCCCTCAGCTCTTTCTCCATGAAAAGATATGTAGAGGTTATGCAGATGCTGCCAGAAGCTTGGAAGGAGGAACCGAGCTTTACACGCTCTTCCACCAGCTGTTGATAAAGGTTTTTTACAGGAATGGTCTGATGCAAGAGTGTTTTCCTCATGTTTTTCCTGGATTTTGCTTTGTATTTTGTCACTGTTGGACACAGCTGGAGGGCTGCACTGACTGTTTTGCTCAGTGATGAACAAGTCCTGTTTCCAGTTTATCTGTACGAGGGCAAACTGTAGCTGCCTCTCAATTCCTCACAGTGGCATTGCAAGGCACAGGGAAGGAATTTCCAATGCACTCATGGTCTTCAAATCAGGCCGTATTTATTTGTTCATGAAGTGTAAGCATCCCACTGTTGCTTGCAGTACACCTTTTAAAACATTACTATGTGCTGTGTTGTACAATTTAGGGGAACCTGTAAATGTTCCGTAGACCAACTGTGCTGCTCTGATGATGTGTGTCTCCCATTAAAGTCTGTGAGCTACTTGGTGAATCCTGCAGCTGGAGCAGGGCACAAGCAGTGTGTGGCTGGAAGGGAAGCAACTTAGGAGCTCAGCTTGCCCTCTGCAAAGACTAATGCATGCCCTTCCCTTGCGCAACTCTTGCTCACCTAAAATATGCCTTGTTTTTTTGGTGTGTACTCTGCAGTGATACAAACCAGAGTGGTTTGTGGAACTGCCCCAGTTCATGCCTGTCTCAGCTTTGTTGTAGGGCTGGAAGAGGCAAGGGAGGCAGAAAGGGACACCAAAATGCCAGGCATTCTCCTCCTGTGATACCGGCATGACCCCAGCATTGCCCCTGGACAGGACCTAGGACAGGATCCCAAACCTGGTACATGAGTCTAGCATTTGGAAAGCTGAACTGCCCCGGATTGAAAATAATCTGATATTCCAGGGCCTCCCCACGGCTGTCCTGATCTCCCTTTCTAGCACTCAAAAACCTGTAAGGATTCCACAGAGCTGCAGGAGTTAATACAGACCAAATGTCCCTTCTCATGAGATAGTGGTCTCCTAAGCCTGCTTTTTAATGGCAGCGCTAAGGTCAAGAATTTTTACAACTGGTTGTTTTTTTATTGTTACTGTAAAACAGGATTGCTAAGCACTATAAAAAGGCAACCTTATGGTTCAGATTTACTGTGGTGTGGATTCTAAACAGTTTAATAAAACAAAACCAAAAGCTTTTAGATTTTCTTCAGTGGTTAATACACAGCATATTCTTTGCACAGCCAAGCCTCTGGCTGTCAGTCGAACTGTGGTTCATAGACTTGGTGTGGGTAATAAGATTATAAAACATGTCTCTTGCTAGCCAGCTACCACACACTAATAATAATAATAGTAGTAATTCATTGCATCTAGAGATTTTAGGTGAGTTGTTTTTTTAAGAAATGGAGAAAACCCCTAAAAAAATCCTTGAAAGGAGGCGGATCACTGCATCCACTCTACAGGGAGGGGAAACGTGTGCATGAGCGGTTCAGTGCCAGGGAGGGATCCCTCCATTTTGTTACAGCTGAAATAATGCTGTCTCCTTCGGGCAAGCTTTTCTCAGTTGTACATGTGTGCACATGGCCTTGCACAAGGGAGAGGTGGAGATGTGTGGTCCGTGGGTGCTGCCCTACCCCACCAGGGGAAGGAAGACAGTGTGTGCAACACAGCAGACAGAGAGGAGTTCGCCAGCTTTTTTGTTCCCAGTACTTCCAGAGCTGTTGAGCTTCGCAGATACGCCAGTTCAGAATGCCCTTTGGATTGTGCTTTTGGGCAGTTTGTATTGCACTGAGGCAAGGTTTTGTTGAGGGAGTCTTGTTTTCAAAGAGGAGAGTGCCCTTTGTCGTAAGAGGAGAGCCAATGTCAGTGGTTGTTTTGAGTTCAGGCTTCCTCAGGATGACTCATTGAAATTTTGAAGACTAATTTACTATTTATTCTGGATGCAACTTTTTCTGCATGTGAAGGTAGAAAACCAAAAGTTTTAAGTATTGCTTTAATTTATAATACAAAAACTCTTTAACTTTTACAGGCTAAAAGGAAGTCACCCAGTACATGTGCAAGAATATGTGAGTGTGCTGCTGTCAGAAGTCAGGCAGAGGTGCACTTTGCTTCCCTGTGAACAGCCACCATGCTCTCTCTCTCTCTGCACTTAATCTCACTGCAAATCTGCCTCAGAGAGCACCAACAGGGCCACATTATTTGCAGCTAGGCATGTGAAAATGAATATGGAGTTCTTACAGGGACCCCTGGAAAACAAGGGGTGACCGCATTCTGGGAGGTGCTGGTGGCTCCTACTGGCAGGACCAGACCCTGTAGGTCTGCTGGCATGGGGCAGCCATCTGGGACAGCAGGTTCACACCCAGCCTCCGCTGCTCCCTGGCTCTGAGCTTTGCAGCCTGGGAAGGGCTGAGGGATAGGGCTCCAGGCGCTGCTGGCTCAGACCCGAGGGAGCTACACTGGAGCTGGCAGACCTGAGGTGAGACGGCTCTGAAAAGGCTGTCAAGCATGTCAGCTTACACAGACATTGTGTAATGGCATAGCTGGGTGTGCATTATTGTTGCTACTGCTATCAATAACTGGTGCAAAACTCTGATATTTTGTCTCTGCCCAGAAGCTTTTCATCTTTCAATCAGTCACTTCCCAGCATACTTAGGGAAACCAGCTAGTGTTACCTTTCCTGTTGAAAATGTTAATCTTGTGAAGTGTTTTGGCTGCATTTTTGGAGCACTGAGGCCACACTGCATTGTAGGGCTTTGTAACAAATAATAGTAGCTGATAGTTCTTTCATAAAACAGAAATTTATGAAAGCATTACCACTTCTCTGAGGAGATCGGTTTAGATGATTTCAGGGCATCGGAGTAGGATAAACTTTGATTTCTGAGTGCTGCCACTTTGCTGCAGTCTGTGGAAGGTAGAAGGCATATCTGACGGACATGTTGCTGACACAGCAGACTTCTGGCTGGTGTCCAGTTGTGGCTCCAAAACCGGCTCTCGTGTAGTCTAAACACAACTTGGTTTTTTTGGGTAACTTAGGAAAATATTTTTCCCATTTTACGGTGTTGCAAGAAAAACAGTGTGTTTGTTTTTGTGTGTTGCTGCTCAATGCCATGGAGCATATCCTGTGGGAGTCGGTCGATAGGACTGTCCTCCCTAGCCACCCAGCAGGTCCCTGGCAGAGCAGTTACCACCAGTCTGAGATGGGTTAGTCTCTGGGGAGGTGTAGGAGCTGGATGGACACTTCACCTCTGACACTGGCCAGGAGCTTACGCTTCTCTCTGCCATAAGCTGGAGACTCTGCAGGAAGCTGCTTGCATGAAGGGTACTTGCTTGTGTGCCAGATGCATCTCCATCTGCAGTAAGATACAACAGCTGTAGGTGTGCTGCTGCTGCTGCTGCTGGGTTACATCTCATACCACACCACCTGTAGCTGGTCAGTGTGGGCAGACTGTGAACCCACCAAATCAAAAACCCAAGGCCAGCATGTCAGAATTTTACTTTCCATGCACCCACTGTGACTTTCATCAAAGCCGTGGAGGGGTGGAGGGAGGGGATAGTGGGGTGCCCCCGTGGCACTGGGGCTTGGCTTTCACAGGCTGCTGTTGCATTTCTCTCTTCTGACAGGTGAAGGGTATGGAGAGACACCACGCAGTCAGCTCCCAGTACCGCATGTGCTCCTACTACCCACCTGCTTCCTACCTGGGACAGGGGGTTGGCGCTCCCATGTGCGTCCCCCAAATCCTGACCTCTGAGGACACCCCCTCCTTGGAGCTGAAAGCAAAAGGTAAGTGCACCCACTGGGGTACATGGCACCACCTTGCCTTGGACCTGCACCCAGGAGGTGTGGGTTGCTGCTGGGAAGGAAGCTAAGCATCATAGAGTAGCTGTTTTAAAAATAGTGGCTGATTACTGGAAGGCTTGTAGCGTGGTGGCAGTGGTGGAAGGCTGATGGTGTACAGTCATGCAGTCTTTTACTTCAGAAGCCTCATGGTTCAGGAGTCCAGTCAGTTGTACCTTCTGCACTTACGTATGTCTTTTAAGTTGTACAGTCACTTGAGGTACTGTGTTTGGTGCTTACCACCTGACTCTCTCACAGGAGTAAATGATCTTTACTCTAACCTCAGAATTACCTTTCTTCTCAGAAGTGCTGTGATTTTTTCCACAGGCCTCCCACTGAGCCTTTGCCGTCCTTTCTTAACCACATGTAGGAGCTACTCCTGCATCCCAACCATATAATGAAGCCCTTCGCAGACTTGCTTCCATTTTTTTTTTTCAAACTCATCATACCATGTTGCTTAATTTAAAACTACTGCAGATAAATCTTCCTTTCCATATTGTGTTTCAGGCTCTCCTAAGTATTACTGTAATCTGCAGTAATTTCCAGCACTGGTGAATTTACCTTGTTGTTTTGACAGTGTTTTTCGTGCTTCCTTGTTCCCTTACTCCCACAGCAGACAGTGCTAACACAGGTGTTAACATGGCTTTGCTGGAGTAGTCCAACTCCACTGAGCTGCCTCTCCATCACTGAATCCCGTCAGTAACTGATGCTAGAGAAATAAGAAGAGAAACAGAGAACAAAATCTTCACACTCTTTGGCATTCAAAGATATCCTGAGCCAGGACAATAAGCTTTTCATGTGTTTTGTTTCTCTGTACCAATCAGTGAACTTGGCAGTTTAATTTTGTAAGGTCTGTGGGAAGTATTTTTTTTCATTTACTTTACACCTGCCAAGTTTTAGTGGGTTGTTTTTGTTTGGTTTTTTATTTCAGAGTCACAGCACCAGTAACAGCATCCATCCTCATTTCCTTCTCTCTCCTTCTACATTGAAATCCGTCTTGTCCTCTTTCTGTCTGGTGGAAGGATGTATGTCGTGTAGGTTCCATAATGGTCTTTCTGTGGCTAAAGTCCTGGTGTTTGTTTAGTTTGTGTCGTGTGGTTGTGTCATGACAGGACCTTAGGATCCAAATGATGTTTTAGAAGGTGAAGTGTGTATAAAGTCGTATCTGTGGCTTGTGTAAGTCAGCACTGAGCCCTTGCATTCACTAACTCCAGAATCATTTATGTTGAGGAGGTGGTTGTTCTTTCATAGTGACTGTTTCTGAAAGTCTTCCAACTAACTGTGACATATCAGATGGATGAAGAAACAGCACATGGTGCGATAAAACCTTAGACTTTTCCTCCTTCTCTAGTAGTTTTAAATGGCTTAGAGAAATCAGTGATCCTTGGTTCATTTTCCTTCTCTTTTCTTCAGCTTTATTTTATTCCCTCTTTTCTAACCACCACTGAACAGTGACGTCTTCCTTTCTGCCCATTGGTTGGAGAAGCAGTTGGTTTTATGCTCAACTGCAGTTGACACTTTTTCTTGCATCCATCACTACTAACTCACTGAGAAGTCTTACCAGCCAAGTGTTTTTAAAAATAGACAAAAGACCTTATACCCTTTGTTCCCAAATGCACTTCAGTAATTTTTCATCACTCTAGAAAAAAATTATATGTAATGTTCCACTGATTTTTAAACTGCATAAATACTGTATTTTCAATAATCCCTGACTGCTTCTCCAGACACTATTCCATACACAGATATTGTTCCCTAAGTTACACCATCAATCAGAAACCGACAAGCAGTGAGATGTAATTTACTGAGATCAAACAGCATTTTCCAGACTCTGAAGAAGTGTTTTTCCATAGCAGGGAGCTAGTGGGTGAAAGAGGCACTAATGTTTTTGGGAAGAAATTTGAACCTGTGAGCAGGATCATAGCCAACAGGCTTCTTAGAAGCATCTTCCTTTTTCTTATGCATGTTCTTGGAGGAGATGACTGTTTTTACTTTTTCTGTCTACAGACAAAATAACATCCCCAGTAAATACATGATTTACTCTCCCATGACATTTTTCTTCTGGTGCTTTTCACAGACCTCAGAGGGTTGGAGGTTTGTTGCCTCTTTATTGTCACCTGTGTGAGTGCTGAGTGGATGCTGTGTATTAAAGAGGGTGGGTCGTTTCCCCAAAGTATTGATGCACATGTTGCAGTTGCTGTCTCCTATAAAAGACACATTCTTAAGTATTTCTCTGTTGATTGTTGGGCTGTCCAGTGCCTGACTCCTTTGTTATGAAGCCCAAGTGACATGTTTCTGCAGGGTTAGTGGTTGCTACTTGCTGAAGACAACTCCAGTGCATGTTTTAAAGAAACAAATTGTATTTTATTCATTCCTTCTGTATCTTTGAAGTGATCATGCTCAGAGGCTTCCTGTTCCTCTAAAAATATGTGTTGATGGATTTTAGATCCAGAAGGCAACATGAGGATCATCTAATCTAATTTGCTATGTAAGTAGACTGTAAAACTTCACCTAAACTCCTGCAGCAAGGCTGTGACTATATTTTTAAGATCTCTTTGAAGACTTATGTATGGTTAACCCAGAAATTTTGCAGGAGGGTAACAGTGTGCTTAGAAGAGCTGCAGGTCAAAATAAAAAAATTATTTTTTAGCCACATTTTCAAAACATCCTAAATGTGCATCTTAAGCAAAAAATGGCTGTTAAATTCCCAGGCACAAACCTGCAGTGGTCTTGCAACACACACATACAGTCTATTACCCACACTTCAGCTCCAACTTCAGCATTGTAGAGGCTTTGCCAGTTCATGTGTTGTCTTAGTATTTGAGTCAGACTGTTCAACTGATTTTGTTCTGGTATGCTAACTGCCTACTTAGACTGGCTACAGTAAAAGGGGTGAGAGATGAACTAGCAGATCACTGATCTACACTGTCAATGGTGTGAAAATCTCAGGAAGCTTCTAGCACTTGTGCAGGACCATCATGGCATGTTACGGTGTCTTGCATACAGTAATGTGCTGACATTTTCTGAGTGGCAAAATACCATCAGTCAACCTCCTTGCAGTCTGAAGTGTTTCCAAGTAAAATGTTTTGCTTCCAGCTAAGCACAGCTGTTTCCCTTTCAGGAGAAACTGGGGAAAACGGGGAGAAAAAGTTGATAAACTGGTGACAAATGGCAAAAGGATGCTTTTAGAGGGCTTCCTTAGGTCACCAATTTTAAGTTTTAGATGGTAGTTTCTAGGTAGGAGGGGGATTTTATACTCAGTAGTGCAGAATATTTCCTTCTCCTTTTTTCTGCAAAAGCAATGTGAGGAAAATACATATGAGAAGTTGTTGTCAAATCTTGTGCATGTGCATCCAAAGCATAGTTTTGGAAGACAAGTTGAGAAGAGGGGAAGTGAGAGTGGGACACGACAAGGTATTTCATCTCCAAAAGCCAAGTACTTCATTCCTGTTGATTTCTGTGGGACATTTGCATGCTTTTCAGTCAGCCTCTCCAGCATTTCTATTTGTGAAAGAACCTGCACAAGCCCTTGGTTTGAGAGAGCAAGAAAGCACATGCAACACACGTCTCACTCTGTGTCCTGTTTCCACTGCATGAAAGTTCAGCATTTACTTATCTGTATTAAAGTGTTTTCCAGGTTTGGGGAAGTGGCAGAAAAATTGAACGTTCAAATACAAAGATACAAAGGATAAACATCCTGTATCTGCAGACACTTCAGATTTTAGAGTAGTTACCTGGTCTTAAAGTTGGTGTAGCGTAAAACCTCATCTGTCATCATTGCGTGAAATGTTGAGATAATTACACCACATGTCTGGCCATGGTGAAAAAGATATATTGCATTTAAAATTTTTTTCTAGCTGCTGGACAGGTTTGAATTTCTGTTTTCCTGTCCTAGGTGTCATGCGTGTTGGAAACACAAGGAATGAAGCACTGAGCAGTGCTGCGTTTGCAGCTTAAACATTAAGTAGGAGTCTGAAAGTTCTCCCAAACACATGCAAGAAAAGATGATATTTTGATGCAGAAAACATCAGCAATTTTGTGTAAATAAGCAAACACCATTTTATGAAGAAGAACATTTCCGGTAACAGGTTTTCTGTATCAGCGTAACAGCTTCCAGCACTAAAACACTTGTTCACAGTCTTCTCTAGAGTTCAAATAGCAGGTATCCCCAGTTGTGGAAATGAAAGCGACACAGACGTTTCCAGGATCTGCATTTAAAGACTCATCCTTGCTTCTCTGCTTGGATGCTGTATCAACAACAGTACTGAGTCATAGGAGAAGCCCAGCCAAACTGCTGGGCTTCTGCAAACAAAGCAGGCTGGTTTGATATGGCTGAGAAATTATCAAGGAACAGCAAAAAGCCTTGCCCCTGTCTGCTCTTAATTTGCAGCCGGCTGGGAAGATGCACTGACAAAGCTGTACTAATAAAGTGCTTAGGAACTGGGGAACAATTGTATCAAATAGCCCAAATTCTCTTCTGTCAGCTGGCTAGCCACAATCTGTGTAAGCTTAAGAATAGCTGTTTCAGTCCCAGGCAGTACAGGTGTTACCAGGTGTGAGATGTACCTGTTCTACTCCTGCTCTACTCTTTTTCTTCTACTCTGTCTTTCTACTCCTTTTCTGCCTCTTTGCAGAGCATCACCAGAAATCGTTTTGAGTTTGGAAGGATTTCAGCAGCAAAGTGTATGGGGAGGATGAAAGTTTGCACCCAGAAGTTCAGCCGTATTTAGCTTGTGTGTTATGTGTATGTGTCTGTCTCCATCTTTTGCTTGAAAAGTGACCTCTACTCAAGAATGTTTGTCCTTAGTGATGAAGGAGCAAGCAGTGTTTGCTGAAAACTCAAGACTCTAGTTTCCACTATCATTTTACATCAAACTCTTATAAATAGGTTTTGAAATAACACCGAAGAAGAGGAAAGGGGTGATGATATAAATCTGTAGATACTGAAGAGTTAGTTCAAGTGGGTCACTTGAACTTGGGGCAGCTGTTTATTTTTTTTGTGCTTTCTCATTTCTCCTCCTTACAGTCCTCAATGGCTATGCTGCATGCAGCTTCCCTTTGGCACTGATTACAAGGATGGTGAGCAGACTTCGTATTGCATTTCTTCATGCCTTAATTACGTTGCTGGTTTTGCATGTGCACTGCAATGTTCTATCGATCTCTTTAGGCAAATGACTTTTTAACATGTCATTTTCAATAAAAATTTGAATTTTGGTTGTAGCTGAACAGACAGTTGTTGAGCGTGGCCATTTTTTTATCTTTTAAACTAATTGGGTTGCTAACCCTGATTCATGACGGTATTAATCATACTTGATAATTTCAATAGTTGTAATAGCAGCTGTCAAAATACATTTGGGAATGTGAGGCAAATTCAGTATAAGCTCTGGTAACTTGTTTTTCTGTGTACTGAAGCCTTTTCATAAATTAATTACTGGTCTGTGTTCTAAATGGGGTTGTATTAGTGAAGATTTGAACAATATTAAAACAACTTTATATGGTCTGATGGGAGTTCCAATAAATAAAGTAATACGAGCATTTTTTTTGTATTCTGCTTTAGTTCAGTCCCCATTAAAGGGCTCATCTTAGTAGTTTCTTCTCCAAATGCAGCATTTATGTTATGCTCACTCAAAAGCACACAGAGCAGCTTTGCACTGGGTGATTGCAGAATTACAGGCTTGTTTCATGACTTTTGCTGATTCACAGGTTTTGCTGATTCATGTCAGGGCAACTGACAAACGCTTGCTCTTTGATCTGGGAGAAGCTGCTGATCCTTCCTCAAGAGCAGTAGAAAAAACTATTTTTTGAAGGCTTTCCACCTGTTTTTGTATAAAAACAGATATTTCTGGACTGCGGCTTTAGAATCCCCTAGCAGGAATTTTAAGCTCTCATGGAAACTGTGTGTGAATGTTTTCGTTTTTCAGCATCCTAGCAAGAGAGAGTGGGACAGCCTGAACTCTCAGCAGTTGCCAGTGGCACCCCATCCCCCCACACCTGCAAAACCACATGCACCCAGAAGGGGGTCAGACTGGGTAGTTGTCAGAGGAAGTTTTTCTTCATGGGATGTATTTGTCTGTTGTTTAGTATTTCGTGTGGATCGAAGGGTGCAGGGTTTTTGAAACTGAAGCCTGCATTTTGTTATGAGTCGGAGGCCTTGAGGTGGTAAAGCAAGGGTTTGAGGAAAGTCCTGTTCTGAGGAAGCTCACATCAGTGGTACAGTTGGCCAAGGCAGGTGCCAGATCCAAAGCACTACATTTGCTTTCTTCAGTTGCCTTCTATGAAAAGAAGTTTGTGGTGTCCCATCAATCCCAGTCGGGAAAGCCTCACTGACGGTGCAGCAGAGAGCCGGCAGTGGGAGAGTGGTGCCACCTTGGTAGCGCTGGGTCCTGCACAGGGCATCAGCATCTCTCTGTGCACCTGCCAGGCTGCTATCCTGGAGTACATAATGACTCTGTTAGCTTTCCCTGGACACCTCCTCTCTTCTGCTTTACATTGTTTTAGCAGAGGGAGGTTTCTCAGTGCCTCCTGCAGTTACAAGCATTTTAGAGCCACATGTTGAGAGACCAGTGGGTTATACCCACTGCACCCCTGGACTTAAATTTCTGCATATATGAGCTGCTCTTTATGTCGTAATTTGTCTGGTTAAGAGAAGAGAGAGCTCCATATTCAGCTATAATCTTTTCAGTGCATGAGAGCCTGGCTAGACCACCTTGCAGTTCATGCCAGTTTTGCAGCTCAGGTAAGAGTCTCCATCTGAGCTGCAGTTCTTCTGCAGTTTCTGCTTATAAATTAACCCTGTGCAGATTGTGAGAAACTCTAGCAAAAGAAGCATTTGTTACTGAGCTCTAAAGAAAAAGGGAGAAGAAAAATAATTATTAAGGCTCTGTAGTGTAGGCTGGCCTTGCTTCTTGCAGGGAGCTGAATTGTGACTCTTTGCAAGGGGTTGTTGCAGTCCATGGTGCTGCTCCCAGAATGATCTCGGGAAACAAAGAAGAGTAGCATCTGTTCCCACTGCCGTGCTTGCATGCTATGAGGAGTTTTCTGTCTTTTCCTTTCCCCTGCCACAAAAGCAAACTTCTGACAGAAGAGAAGTAGCTTTCCTACAAGCAGTGGGCAAAGTTGCTGGGGGATGTTGGAGTGCTGTGTGTAACGCACAGGATAACAATGAATCGTCGCGGGGGAGCAGGACCAGACAGCTCATAACTCACTGTGCCTGTTTTATAAATATACATATTTATATTGCATGTGTAAATAATACCGAAGTTTGTTCCCTGCACATGATGAATGTAACCCTGCGGACCAGGGTAGGGGAGAGATACCAAGGCTACTTAATGGGCTTTCTTAATTTGGCAATTGTCTGTGTGCCTGCCCGTCAAACATTTTTAATTCTATGCTTCAGTGTAGCCGACGAGTTTATTTCCAGTGCTCCTCACAGGCATAGCTCAGGCCAAGTACAGATTGAATAACCTTCAGGAAAGCTGTGCTGTCCTTCTGTCGGCCGCTGTCTTTGAAAATTGCCTGCAGAGTTAGTGAGCAGGAACAGTTAAGATTTACAAACAATGATGAAGCTTGTCATGCATCTTTCACCATTCATCATCTGGATGCCGTGGCTGGGCGGTGAAGTGTTCTTCATAAAAACCAGCTCAGTGTGAAATACACCTCGCAGCAATGTTTACTGCTCTGAAACTCGTCAGCAGCCCTTTATAGTAAATCCAGATTGCGATGTGACATTACAGTATATCATTGCAGAGCGCGCTGGGGTTTACACTAGAAATGAGTGCAGTTCACACCAGATGAGATGTCGAAATTGAGTTATGTAGGAATTTGGCTGTTATATGGGGATAGCTTTTGTTTTCTGAGGACTGAAAGTTAGCTTTATATATATAATATATATAATCTACACATACCTGCACTTGTGTGTGGGTGCCTATATCGATATACATGGATATATAGATACACTATGTGCACATTCTGTGTACAAAGACTGCATACCCTCACAGATTTCTCTGGTGGGACCCTGTCTTAATGTTTATGCTGTTTCTTAATAAATATTTCAGTATTTTGTTAAAGTGCTGCATTTTAGCGTTATCTCTTCAGTGAAGTAGATACTTATTTTCAGAAAATTCTTTTTTCAAAGAGATGATGCAGGTGGCTGGTAACCACTGAAACAGTGCTAAACAGGTTTGGGTTTTGTGGGGGGTTTTATGTGTGAATGTCTCCTAGAGCTTGGAAGATGAAGCTTTGAGTAGAAGATTTGGGGAAAACTTAGGCAGGAGCTTTGAAATACAAAAACTATGGAAGTTACTGCACACATGGCCATGTGCTGGGATTGGACATGTTCTCCGTGCTTGTGTTAGCCCTTTCAATTGCAGTGTGGACACAAGGTCATTGAGAATAAGATAAAATAGTAGATGCCTTTTTCCAGTTACGTAAGTGGGAAGTCGGTGCAAAACGCAACCAAGACACTTCACGTATCAGTAAATTGAGACTGAGTCTTTGGAGATAAAATATGCTGTCTTGGACATCTGGTGGTCTGAGAAATACCTCTGGAGTTAAGCAGTAATAGCTGCATAAAGTGGAAAGCAGTGTTGGCCTACAGACAAGGACAATAACTTGCTTCAGTAAAAGTTAGGTACTTTGGTGGTAGTTAACGGAGTAAAAAGAAAGAAACTATTTGTGACAGACCAGCGAAGTTTTTAAGTGCTTCCTGTGATTTCATGTGTTTTTATTTCAGTTCTGTTCTGCAAAGCCTGTGAATTAAGCTATATTTCATTGTCTTCAGTGCTGTGACTGCTTTGAGTTTGAAACAAAGCTGTCATTTTCTGGAATCTTCACTGAAGTCTTCTGGTTTTACTATTGCCTGACTTTTCAACCAGAGGGGGAGATATATTTGAAATACTGTTGTATTTAATCTTAGATTTCTGAGACCATGCTCAGGTATTAAATATAGTTCAGAAGTGCAAAAAGGAGTGGGACTGCAGTTGTTACTACCAGATAGGAGAGATAACTATACTTTATTTGTCCTCCTCAGCTATTTTCAGTTCCTACACTTGTTTTTGCTTTAAGTGCTAATACTGCAGTGAAATTGTACTTTTCTAGCTCAGAACAGCTTTCACAAATGTGTTTATTAGTACTGGTTTTATTTGGTTGATTTGTTACATTTATCTGAAAAACCCAACACTTTGAGTCTGCTACAGCCAATATGAAGGTAAAGCTTCAGTCTGACTAATCATGCAAGTGTAGAGGCTTCCAGGCTTACCAATGGCATTCTAGTCTTATTTGTATTCATAATTAGCTTAATGATACAGTATTGTTTATGAAATTTTTTTTACTCCTTTTATCTTGAGGGGAAGGTTTGGACACCATTACTTTTGTGGCTTGAATTAGTGGGGTAGATAGTAAAACTGTCACTTATAACATAGTGGTTTCAGGCAGCAGAATGTTGCATATAAAATCAAAGGGGTGTATTTCTTCACAACCTTGACTGCTTTATGTATCTGCTTGATTTCTAGTAACTTTACTAAGCTGCAGTCTTCAGATATTAGTAAGTGATGCCCTGTCATAGGGATGCTGTAATAGCCTCAGGAAGCTGGAGGTCTTTATGAATATGTACTCAGAACACTTCTGTAGAACTTGTCATTTAATTTCTCATTCTGCGAAGTGACTTCTTGCTCTTGCAATGTCTGCTCTACACAGACCGAAGAGATCTCCATGAGTCAGGGTAGGAACTGGGAAAAATACTCTAGATGCTAAATTAACGGTATTTAGTGCAGTGTTAGCGTCCAGCTGTTGCTGTCCAGACATTTCCGAATTTGAATTAAATGGGCCAGGACCAAGAGAAAAAAAAAAGGTATTTTGTAGACCAGGTCAAGTCAATTATACGTTATTTTCTCACACAAAGGTCTCGTGGTGACATTTTGTTACGGTGACCCTGCAAAGAGCCAGAGCAGATGTTATCTATAGAGCACTGTAAAAATAGTCCAGAAGAAATGGCTCAGAATAGGGGAAAAAAACCTACACCACAAATTAGCTAACAGTATGTTGGCTGATTATAATGACTACCTTATAGCATCCAAGAATTGTCAATCATACCTTAATGTTTATAGAAGTGAAAAGTCAATGTGTAGTTGTTTAATTTGACATGACTCAGGTTGAGAAAGTGTAATCGCTGGAGGGGACAGTTAAGTAGCTGTGCTCCGTGTCAGCCTGTCTCGCTCCGACTACTGCAGTAAACGCTTTCCTGATGAGCGATAGATTTGTTTAAATACCAGGATAATTGCTAGCTACAGCATCCAACACTCTTTTAATGCCTTGTACTACATCTGTATTGGCTCTTGTGCCTGAGGCTGTTTGAGGTTTCTGCAGGGAAGAAGGCATGTAACTTCAATTACATTGTTCTCCTTTGGGTTTTGAAGGGTAATTGTTGCAGAGATAAATAGGCTGTAATAAATTACATTTCGTTTCTTCCAAACCTGTTGAAGTAGATCAGACATGCCAGTGTTACACCTGTTTTCTGCTTGTGACATTTTGGTATTCTGCAGTACTGAGAACGCACAAAGAACAAGGCAAAGGGTTCCTTCACTGGAAAAATGGAAAAATACCAGACTTCTCAAGCTATACGGGTGCAAAGCCAGTGAACTTTTTTTGCGTGCTGTAAAAGAATTTGCTTCCCCTCGCTGCTTCCACACGTGTAAATTATGATCATACATAAATATTAATGCTGATTGTGAATAATGGAACAGGAGAGAGACTCAGCTCTGTTCTCTGTAATTAGGAGGGTGTCCACATTTTAACTTCTTAGTGCTGTTGGTGTTCTAAGGAGAAGACTGAAGAGACCTGGTGGTTTCTGCCAGGGTGGTTGCCCACTGATTGCCTTTTGCTGAGCACATTCCCGTTGTGTCACAGCACACACAAAGTGGTGCAGCCACAATGCAAATGCCATCAGCTCCCTACCCTTCCCTGCAGTGTACCCCACTTCTGCTACTAAAGGTTCTGCTCTTGGTACCCACAGGCTGATGCAAGAAAAGCTGAAAGCCTCTGTGTACGGATTACAGCTCCCTTTAAAAATGTTTGAAGGAATTGGGGAGAGTTTATTTTTAAAATATGCTTTTCTTAAAAGTCTGACAAGATCTTGAGATTGGTTTTGAAGTATGTTGAAAATTGAACACTTAATTTGTTGGGATTCATTTTACTATGTGATCAGGAAGGAGTGGGAGCCAGGTTAAACAGAGTATTCCCTGTAGTTGATTTTTAAATAAACCAAAGAGTTATAATTTAGTTTCTGTAACACTAGCATTTATATATTTGCATTTATTCCCTGCTTTCTCATAATTTTACAATGTTTCAAAGCTGCATGCCTGATGTTCATCTCACAGTATCTGTTAAATCAGTTAAGTTTTACAAGTTGAAGATTTGTCTGAGGTCTGAATCACACCCCATATGCTGTGTGTAGGTTGTTTATTTATTCCAAGCGTAGCATTAATCATGTATCAGACTGCTGAAAGTAAAAGAATATCCTAGTCCAGTTGGCTGGTAGTTTTGTTTCCTTTCTGGACATAAAAGGAAAAGAAAAATCAATGAGAGCTCTCTCCCATTCATTTATAAATCATTTTGCCTTTCAAGTTCTGTCTCAGAGCAATTGCAGACACTGCAAGGAGGGTTCTGTTTTCCCACCCTGGAGCGAGTAGATGTCTATGCTAGATGTTTTAGCGATTGTTTTTGTATTGGCTTTTGAGTTTATAAAACACATTTTGATAAATTTCAGTCTTGAGTCAGATTGGAGCTAGCTGTGTATCTCTAAATATAATATAAATTTTCATAATTACTCTAAATCAAGACTTCACTCATGTTAGTTTTTGCTGTTTCCTCCCTTGGATAAGTAGGAACTTCTAGCTCGTAAAGCTGTCTCTGCCAACACATCTTGCCCTAATGCTTCCCTGAGTCACAAGTGTTTTCAGGATCTTTAATTTTCTGGACTGAGTCTCTTAATTTTTCCAAGGCATAAACACTGCACATAGGTTTGTGCCAACAGAGTCTACATCGGAGTGAAGTAACACTGGCTTGTTAGGAGGTGTCTGATGTATTCCGGTTAGGTGGATGCACTAGTTCCCTGTGACTACCTGAAATGAATATGCAACTGCCTGACTGGTTAAAAAGGCCTCAGGATCGGGGAATGTGGGTTGGCCCCTAGTTTGAAAGTAATTACCCCTTCTCAGCTGTGGGCTGACCTCTGTAGCTGTGACTCTTAACTTTCCAGCTTGGATCATTTCATCTGCTTTTCCTTCTGCCTTCAACTGCTCTGCCTTTCAGCTATGTGTGTGGAGTAGGACCGCCTTCCCTATCTTTCAAGAGAGGGGAAAACCCCCTCTCCTGACCCTGAACAGCACCAAGTATGGAGTTCCTGTGTAGTGCAAGCTCCTTGCAGCCCATGCTCTTGACTCCCTTCACTGCCCCTGCCCCGTGTCCATGGTGGCTTGCAGCAGGGCTGTATGATGCAGCAGAGGATGAGCTCCAGTTTTCACTTACCTCATCCTGCCTGTCTTGCCCTTAGAGTGTCGAACCACTTCCTTACTGACCAGAGTGGCATTCAGCACTGTTGAAACTAACTGAGAGGGAGTCTTGGAGTGATTTTCTTGAAGGCAGGCAGTCTTTGATGCAGCCGCCAGTGTCTGGATTGGCCCAGAAACCTGTCTTAAAATTTTCTCTACAACAGATGCCAGTAATAAAATTCTGATTTTCTGTTCATCTATTTAAGTATTTTAGAACTTTTCTGCCACTTAAGCATGATTTAAAGTTCACCGTCTGGACTTCAGAGAGTGCCGGGCAAGGGCAGGGAAAGTGCATGTTGAAGCTTGTTGGCTACACTTGCTCCCATTCCTATAATATTAGTAAGGAAGGATGGCACAAGAGGACCTAGTACTCTAGTAGGAGTCCAAAACAACCAAGGGTTTTGGGCCCTTCTGGCCCTACAGCTTGTAGACAGTAACCAGTGTGATCCAGTGTGAACCAAGGCTGCTGCTGTCAGGATCCAGAAGAAAATGCTGGATACTGGTGGGTTGACCTTCCCACCAGGTGGGCATCACCAGGTGGGCTGTAGGACATCAGTGGGCTTGTGGAGATGCAGCTGGCAGCACCAGCAGCATCATTAGACACAGCCCATGCCCTCCAGCTGATGGCACATACTCAGCATTACTTGTATTGTGTTCATGGAAATGAATATAAATACAGCACAGCGGATCTGTCTTAAGCCTAATGTTGTGTGAAACTTCATTTAACTTACTTGACTACCTCAAAAGTGTTTTGTGTTCTGTTTTTGTCCCTATTTACTCAAGTATTGTGACTTACTGCAGCAGGGTTCCTAAACTTTGAGGGGAATAAATCTCACTTTAAAATAAGTAGCAACATTTTTACTCTGCACATACCCATCTTGTGCTGTGTATTTCATCAATACTCGTTGAACCATTTTACAGCAGATCTGCTGAACTTGCATCAAATTAAAGTTAATATTAAAAACGGTAATGCCATGGTAATACTAAGTCACTTTAAAGCCTTTGGGCTTCTTAAACTGCAGATTCATTTGAATTGTAAGACATAGATGATAAGGCTTTTTATTTCTTTCCTCTTACTCAATTTTGGGCACAGTCATTGGTGAGTACAGTGTTGCTCATGCTGAAATCAGTGACAAACCTCCTGTTCCTTCTGCAGGTATGGTACAAGTTGCAGATTCTTGTCTTCTCCCTTGCCAGAAGAGACAGTTGAATTATAAGAGAATTAAAAAAGTAAATAAATCTATTTGCAAGTGGAAATATATTGTATTTACCATAACACATCACTTGCATTAGACGCAGTATTTTTGACTGATTGCTTAGTAACCTCTTGACTTCCAAAAGCTTGCAAGTTATGTAAAAAAAAAAAAAAAAATTAAGCTGTATAATATAGGGATGTTGCACTAAGACAGTATTTTCTAAAATTAAATCATTAAAGCTGAAAGACCTGAGTCCATCATTATTAACTATTTGGTTATGCTTTGAATATTAGGACTGATGACCCTGAGCATGGATTTCATCCTCATTTTATAAGTTGAAAGTGACACTGGCAACAACGAAATACGAAGAGAAGTGACCATATTAACATTTACATTGCTAGTCTTGGTGTTGTGCAAACTGGTTTTTTTTGTTCTTGATACACTAGTGAAGATTAACAGCCCTTCTTACCCAAGAATGGAGAGACATTCAGCCAAAACAGTGTTGTATTTGGATTTCTGTGCTGAATACCAAAAGGTTTTATGTGATTATTAGAGCTCTTGGAATCCTGTTTCTTTCCTTTAGTATAGCTACACAAGGAAGAAACTTTGTGCCTTTTGTTTTGTGTTTCCACATACTCTGCTACTTGTTAACATAATCCTGAGTCTCAAGTGCACTCTTTCCTTTCAAATTAACCATGTTTTTCAAAAAACTTTTCATTGCCTCAGCTGTTGCAAACGGCAGTGCATTTTTAGGTAGGACAATTGATGCTTCTAAGGTAATTATTCCCAAGGAACTTCTTGTATAGATAGGTTTTAAATATATCTTAAGAAAACAAGGGCTGCTGTATTGTAGTGATGTGGATGAGGAATCAGGACTCTCTCTAGTTGTCTCCTGTGTTGCTCTAGGAGATAGGTGTAGCCTGTGAGGTCTTGCCTTGCAACAGGAATCAGTCCCCACCTCCATCTGCACCCTCAGTATCAGCAGTCATCCCACAGAAAAGCCTTTTGCCTGTTCATTCCCTTGTGCTGCTACACAACAGCCCTGATAAGCATGTGCAACCATTTTGCCATTAAGAGCAGCTGCGGATGTCCATTGCAGTCACCTCTGTGTGGCATTATCTGTTGGTTAGGTGGTGTTTGGGATGTATGGAAAAGCCGGTGTCTTCAGCATAGGAGAAGATGCAGACCCCAGGAGGAGGTGGACAGTAAGCAGTCTCCATAAAATTAGCATGAAGTCACCTAACTGTGTCTGAGGGAACTCTAGGGTGCTCAGAGACAATGCCACGTTCTCTTCTTGAGAGCTGGCTGGAAATTGTTCTGATAGAAACTTCTGCTTTGGAAAAATCTAACCCACTGATTGTTTTTGCTGAAATCACGTATTTCTGCAAACTTAGAACAGGACAGAGGGATTCAGGTGGCCTTCTTCCCTCAACAGTCTCACATGGATGATGGGTCCATTTTGAGCCTGGAGAAGAGAGTCCAGGGAGACCTAAGTGGGGCCTTTCAGTAGTTAGAGGGGGCTGATAAGAAAGGGCATGACAGGTTTTTTAGTAGGACCTGTAGTGATAGGACAAGGAATAATGGTTTTAAACTAGAGGAGGGTAAATTCAGACTAGATACTGGGAGAATTTTTTTACAATGATGGTGGTAAAACACTGGCACAGATTGTCCAGAGAGGTCATGTGTGGAAACATTCACAGAAACATTCAGTGTCGGGTTGAATGGGACTCTGGGCTACCTGATCTAGTTTGAGGTGTCTCTTCTCAGTGCAAGGGAGCTGAACTGGATGGCCTGAAGATCCCTTCCAACCAAAGTACTCTATGATTCCTGTGAAAGATTTGGAGTTGCAGGCAGTCCGTTGCTATTCTTGCATTGCCATCAAGGGTTGCTGCCCATTCACATGGTTGTGCGGCCTCCTGTGACTCTTGATTTGTGGAATGGTTTGTTCTCTTTTGGGGGGGGGGGGGGGGAACCCAAACCAAACAAACCTCTGTAAACACAGTTCATTTCATGGATCTGGCTTCAAAGGTGGCCACACAGGAGAGGCATGTGGGGTGCTAAGACCTGCCTCTATATTGTGCCCGGTAGCGGGACAGTCTAGGGAGTTGTAAGACTCTGGCCCCACAGCAATTTTGTGCAAAACCAGTCCTGGCAGGATAAAATGCTCAAAAGGAAATTTGGGCTTGTGCACCAGCAGCTGGCAAGATAGTTTCATATTTTTTGTGAGAAATGATCGATATTTATATTTTAATCTTGTTGTTAGAACAGGTTTTGATTACTGTAGGAGTAAGAAAAACAATCTAAAGTGGATTTGAAGTTCATTTTTTTTCTTAATGCTGCTTGTCTTTTCTCAGTCTTCTGAGTATAACACACCAGGGACATATTTTTTTAATGGAGACTCAGTCTCCAGTGTTGTGTGTGGAATAGAGAAGTAGTATCTGACTTCCAGGAATAAAGAGATTTAAGGTCCCAGCTTTGTCACAGTCTTGTTACATGATGAAGCAAATGGCTTCATTCCTCTGAGATTCCTTGCTGCTCCTCAGTTAGTGACAGATGTCCAAATACCCCCTATCCCTCACAGCCACTTTTTAAATCTTCCTTTGCTGGAAATCAGTGTCTCCCCCTATGTTTCTGTGGCTGTTCTTTAATCTTGAGTCTTTTAATGGTTTGTTGGTGGCTTGGTTTCTGTTTTTCAAAAATTCCTATTGGACTCTGAGGTAGAGTACAGCCATGCAAACCATTGGGTCCTCTGGTGGACTGTGAATGTCAGAAGTAAGGATCTCCAAAAGTAGGTCTGCTGGTCAAGAGTTACAGCCCAAAGGAGAAGCGTATGCATCTCTGCAGTATTGGCAATACAACAGCTGTTCTTCATTGTAATTCCCTGTGTTGCTGAGCAGCTGTGTGCCCAGGACAACACAAGGATTAAATAAAGGACTGGAGAAGGCTAGGGAGGGAAAAGGGAGATGCCTTTTGCATTTAATCATGATGCCTTTCTTTGTAGTCTTACTACCAGATAAAAATAGGTCAAATCAAACTTCATCCCAGCTCTTTTGTGGCTGAGGTTGTCATGCTTTATATGTAATCATGCAGAATGTTTTCACTTAAAAATGAGTCAAAAACGATCTACAGAAATGCCTGTTTTACCTTGTTACCCAGCAGTGGGAAATGCCTGCTTTATGTTGAGATGCTGGAGAATGTTTTTCTTCATGTGTTCTAGCACAAAATCTTTGTGAAATGATTACAATAATGTTTTATTTTTGAGAGAACTAGCCTTTAGGGTTCCTGGCAGTGGAATATAAACCTGGGAGGTTTCTGTGGAGGTGTACCTGGCTGGGACCTGACTCAGCAGAGTGAGCACTTGAGGCAAGGAACCATTCACTTCTGCCAAACAAAAAGAGAGCTTCTATCAGCTGAATTTTGCACGTCACCTTTCAGTCATTCAAAGCAAGGGTACGCACCTCAGCACATTTGAAGTTTTTCTGAGATGTTCATCGTCTGCCTTTCCTAGCCTGCAGGAGTGGCTTAATGACAGTAAGTTAGCCACAGAATGTAAAGCTGGTGATAGGAGAGAGCGTTGGTCCATCACTACTGCTCTGCTCCAGTTCGTGCATGCAGGCAGGGAGGGCAGTTGCTTTGTAGAAGATTGGTGTAGTTTCAAGCCATGTTTTGGAGTCTGAGAAAAAGCCAGTGCTTCCCAAATACCATTTTTGCATCCTGTCTGTCTAGCTGGTAGTGGGTGAGAGGTAGAAAGCCTTGTTTGATTGTTTCACATATTACTATAAGAGAATTTAAAACCAGAGGTGAGGGAGTCAGCAGGAGGATATTTTCTCCAGCTTCTGGTTTCTAATTACATCAGTTACAGCCCTTCGTTCTTAGTTGCTAAAACTACAAGCATGAACTGGAAAAGAATGAGATAATCCATGGTAAAGCATACTGAATAAAGATCTCTATTCAGCTCTTTACTTTTTATCCTGAGTTCCTAATGCCAAAAATTAATGCTATTTGAAAATACACAATAAGTCTGCCCTACTGTGGGCATCCAAGATAATCCTAATTGCCTTAAATGTTAGTGACGAGGGTAGGTGTTCAAGAAGGGGAAAAGGGCTGTACTATGAAATAGTATACCTTTGTTAAGAGACACAGATGGAGCATGTATTTCAAGATCCTTAGGCTTGTTTTTATTTTTGCATCAAAAAGCAGCTCTGTTTGTTGCTCTTCCTGTCAGCCGGAAGGTATCCACAGGCATACGTTGCTAGAACTGGACAGGTTTCCATTGCGTTTATAGTATGCAAAGCAGAAAAGGAGCATCAGTCCCATGCTCTTGCAAATTGGTCCACATTGTGGTCAGCAGAGAAGAGTCCATAACACACTTATCACAAGAAAAGTCACAAAGACATTTCAGCTGGTCAGAGTAATATGTGGAGGTCAGTTTCAAGGCAGACCCATAGCTGAGTTTTCTTTTTCCCCTTGTAAACTACTTGGTATCAGCCTCCCTGTCTTACACTCTGCTGTGCATCATTCTTACACTGCTGCGAAGAAGTCTGCACTCACACTGTGTTGTGGTGACCAGCTGCAGCAAGCAAAAACCCTTGGCTTCAGGTGGGCTTCCAGGATTTGTCCCTCTGGAAGCTATCCCCTGGTCCAGACCTTCAACTGAGGCCTGAGGGAGGAGAAGGACAGTCAATACAGAAAATGCATAGCACATTTATGCACTTGCAGATGTTGGCAGGAATTTTCAGTGAGAACCATTTCATCCCAGCAGTCATCCTGAGCAAGAGAGATGTAGTGAAGATGATAGCAGTTTGGAGGTTTTTTTACTTCAGTTCATACAGAGTAGAAGCAAAAGAAATAAAAGATATTGAGGATTCACCAAGTGCAAATGTCCTTCAGAAACATGCGTTATGTCAGCTTTACAAACTTGGAATCTTTGTGTTCAGAGAAAATCTTGGAAACAGCTGATTCAAGAGGGTCTCTTACTTTTCTTGCAGCTTCTCTGTGGCCTTCTAGCAGGAGCCTATAGTCTCTTGACTGCTGATGTCTTAGATCTGCAGAGAGCAGAATACTGGAGTATGAGACTGAACCCATTGCATGGCTGGTGTATGAGCAGCCTGCCGCTAACGCTTGTTTTTTCACCCTGGTGTAAGTCAGTAGTCCTCCATCTTTATTTTAAATAAAGCATTCCCATAGGAGTGAATCACATCACATCAGAGATACAGCAGAGGTAGATTTTCTTTTTGGCCATTTGTTAGTTAACTCTGCTTAAGGAGTTGAACCCTTGTTCGAGAACATGGGGTTAAGCACTCCCGAAGGCGAGAGGCGGCTGAAGGGAAATTACTTAGGAGAATTTACTTGGCCTTCCTGCATGTGTTTACATGGAGGTTACATCTTGCCCATCTTATCATCTACAGCACATTCAGCACAGACCTTGACACTCTTGCTGCCATTCTAATGCTTTCTCCACAACAGGGAAATTGTGCTTTTCTCCCATTCTCTTTTTCTGTATGTCTTCTCAGTTTCTGAGACAGCAACTGAGGATTCTGATAGTTCTCTGATTCCTAGTGGCTGCTTTTGCAGCAGTAATTGTTTCGGTGGGGGGGTGTTTGGTTGATTTGGGGTTTTTGACCTAATGCTTTGTCAAGCAGTTACTATAGTGTTACTGTAGTTGCGATTGCCTGGCAGGCTGTTTGCTGATGCTGGGAGGTAGAGTCAACCCTTTTTGACAACAATCTGAGCAGCAGGGTACCTTTGACTTGGGTGGAAACTGGGAATTGTTTCCAAACTGAGTTTGACCTGTGGTTATTTTCAAGTCACCAAGTCAGGGAGCATGGCCAGCCACACCTTATGTCTTACAGTGGTTTGAGTTGGTATGCTGAAGAGAATGCCAGTGCCATTTTCTCCTATTTTGCCCTTTTTGTGGGTATCATGACTTGCTTCTTGGCTTGACCGCCAGTGGTTTCATAGGCCAGTTTGGTTTTCAAGAGTTTTGGCTTTTTATGTGGGATCTCTGTAGCCTGGAGTGGAAGCTGCTGCTTGCAACAGCAGTAATATTTGCAAGAGGAAACTGCTTTGGAGGAGAAAGTACTGTGAAGAGCAGTTCCTGTCCACCCTCATGCCAAAAACTTCGGCATGCTTTAGTGATGCTCCCATGCCATCAAGTGCCAGTGGCACCTAGTTCTTCATTCTCCATGTGTGGCTGTGCTGACACACAAGTGCGCACACGAGGAAAATGTGAATGGCCCTTATCAATGTGTGGGACTGACATGCTTACTCACTTCTCTTTCCCTGAGAAAGGTGAAAGAGTTTTGAAAAATGAATTGGACCACTCAAATCTTTACAAATTGCTCCTTATTTAGAGTGTAATAGTATTCTAAATGTAAACTCAGGAAAATACTTACCTTTCAAGCATGAATATCCTGATTTCTCACATCACTGAAAGTGTATTGTTCTTTTCAGTTCATTGAATTTTGGGGATCACTCAAGTTAAAAGTCAATGCAGTTTCCAGTGTCAGAAGACACAAGGTTTTGTGTTTATGGTTGGGATCCCTTCTCACTTATTTTCCTTTGTGATACTAGCTGAATTTTTTTTCAGATTCATATGGCTCAAAAGTATTCAGGTGCTTTCCCAAGGGTAAAAGGTAATTAGATCAAGGAGCAGTCTTGAACTGTCACAGACCCAATTCTGGTACTGTTATTTACACAGATAAAGGCTGTGCAACAACTGTAGGAGGATCAGCCGCAAGCCGCAAACAGATGAAATTCGTATACTTAAATCACAAAGAGCATGGGTTTTGTTTCTTTGAACTTGGAATTTCTACATTTTATTGCTGTGTGATTAAAACACTGGAACAGAATTGCTTATTTCCTTTTTGCTGCCTTTTTATAGCTACAAGTCCCAGTCTGAGTATCATGTACTTTTTATCAGCATTGCACCTACTCACTGCACCTTGCTTGACTTCAGTGACTGTCGACTGCAGTGGAGGTCTGTTTGATAAAGCAGTTCAGGTTTGGATGCAGAAGTAGCTCTCTTAGTGTTCCAGGTAAATCTTGGTAGTGTCACAAAACCTTTGTGGCTCTCATTACATACCCCTGTGTATATTCAGAGACCAGGATATGTAGCCCAAATTGCCTAACAATCAAAACTGTGATTAATTTGGAAGTCAGTGGAAAAGCTGGTGGAGCTTCACTGATCCAGAAGACTTAGGAGCCACCGTTTGAGATGCTAAGAAAGAGATTTGGTTGTCTGTCTGCCAAAAAAAGTTGTCCTCTGTGTCATTCAGCAGGTTTATACTAAACTAACACAGAGTTGCTCAAAAAATAGACCACAAAAACAAAGTGGCAGTCTTGCTGTGGTAGGGTTTTAACATCTGTACCGTAGCATGTTGAGTGGGTTTTCTGTAGGATTCGTTGTGTTTGGGGAAAAAAAAAACCACTTCCTGCAAGTTTGTCACAGAGATTTATAGATCTCAGTATTTAAAAATGGGCCTTTCCATCACTTCAGGCACATGCATGCTTAGAATTACTAACAAATCCTTTAAAATAAACTTCTTGCCCATTTGGCTGCTTGGGAGTAAACAAAAAATTAGCCCCTTTTCACCTCAATCACTTCCCTGATACTTTTTTCTTGGAGTCCAGGAACACAGAATCCTTACAGCATGTCCTAATCCTTCACACACCTTGGTCTTTGCTAAATCAGGGCAGAATGAAGTTCTGAGAGTTAGAGAGCTGAGCCCTTGAGCCAGCCAGCCCTGCTGAGGCTGCATTACTATATAATGCAAGGTACCTTATGGAGAAAGGGATGGTTCCTGATGCTAGACCTGGCCAGATCCTACCAAAGCTGCAATTGTTGGCAGGCACAACCTAAAACTGTGAATTACCATTGAGGAGCTAGTCTGTAGGACACATCGGGAGAGGTGATAACTGCATTTTCTGTAGGTGATTTCCCCTTAGACATTGCCATGTGAACCTGCGGGAGCGTCTTTGCTCTGTCGTTACATAGTCAAAGCATGAGCCACATACTCACCTGGAATAGTGCATGGTGTGTGTTTCAGATCATGGGAGTGTGGTGCAGACTGGGCCTTCACAGTGAGTATGTTTGTGCTGCTTCCCTTGCAGAGGAGCAGAAATGTTCCTCTGTTGTTCCGCTTACTTCTTGTAACGTGCATGTTTACACATGGTTCAAGTCCTAGGAGCTCTTAGGCCGTGGTAAAATGACTTTAAATAGAGAAAGTGAAGTGGAAGGAAAACTAGTATCCTCATCCAGACACGGAGGACTCAGATGTAACTTTTCCTTGGACTCCACCATCAGCCCTGCTTAAACACTAAAAAGGAAAGGTAGGAAAACACACCATTAGGAATCAATCTCCTGGTATGTTCTCATGGCAGAAGAGAGTTCGGCTCTTCCAAACCTACAAGGATCATTTCTGATTCTGCAACACTTCTTGGTTTCAGGATTGGTGAGCTAGAAAAAAGTAAAAATCTAAACAGTTGTTCCCAACCACAGGTTATGTAAGTGCAGTTCCAGCCTGTTCTAAGTGCACATCAGTGCACTGGTTATTTGAGGCCTGGAGGTGTTGGAGACCTGTTTGGCTGTTCTGTGCATTTGACCACACAGCGAAGGAATACGTGATGCTGCAGACCAGATTCCTCTTTCTGTGTCACTAAACCAATTAGCAGTATTTGCAGGATGTTTAAAAACTGTTGGAAATTGCCTTGACTGCCTTGTCACTCCCTCATGTCTAAGCACTATGTTCTTTTCTTTGTATTTTAGCTGGGAAAAAATGTAATATAGGGTTAATATCCTGTTCCCTGGAGTTAAAAAATTTATGTCAGATCTAAAAGACAGTAATAGAGTCTGCTTTGGCAGAGTGATGTTAGAGCCTTAGTCGTCCCTTATATGCATCAAATGAGACACTTGCATTAAATCAAGGAGCCAGGTTCTGCAATATCAAAAATGGTCAAAACTCCCTGAAAGGAATGGAAATTGCTATTTTGTCTGTGCATGGGTTTAGTAGGTGAAAGTGGTGTGTGTGATGTCAACTTCATAATGTCTTTTCCATCTCTTGGTAACCAATGTTGTGTTTAAAAACAGAACAAATTTGGAAGCTGAGCTGCAAATGAAAGTTACTGCAAAGACACGGGATACTACAGAAATGGAGTGTTGGTGTTTTTTTAAGAGCGTATTTCTAATTTTCTCATAAGTAGTGGGCTAAACCCAGATGGTGCAGTTTACTTTCCTTGAATCCTGTTGGATTTGACTGGCTGTCAAAGTCAAACCTGACCTCATCTTTTTCATTGAACTTCAGGGCTACTAGAAGTCCCCAGTCTGCAAGCACCCAGGGCTCAAGTGTGGAGGAGCAGCTCACTTAGGCACAGCTATGTGATTGCAGGACAGAGTTTAAGCCTCAACTTCATATTCCTTGTTTTTGTGCTGTTGTACTGGATTCATCATGGCTTCTAAAAAACAAGCAATGGCCATAAACAATATTCTCTTTTAAAAGACCACAGGCTGGTAATACTTTCCACTGAACAGTAAAATCCAGAACACAGTATTGATGATAAAGGTGTCAGTGGCTCATGCAGCTCCTGCTGTGATTTAGTTTCCCTCCAACTGCCTCAACCACCGATGCATTTTGCTAATTACATCATAGATTTTCCTATTGATGAACAGAATTTGAATTAACACGGGAAGCACTAATGTTACCCTTTCACTATTATTGTTGTACAAGAAGCCCGTGGCAGATGCTGGCAGTTTAGCTACACAAACATTAGTATTAACGATTGGCCATTTGGAATTGGTGACAAACTGCCGGCCGCTGGAATCCTGAGCCTGAAACCAATCAGGAAGTTAATGAGGGGAGAAATTACCACTGCAGCTTCCCCTTAATTATATTCACGGTAGGCAGGAAGGGAGTGTTGGGGGTGGATCTCAACTCATCTAAGGTTAGGAAGGTCAGAGACCCTTTTACTTGGTTTTTGTATCTACTGCAAATTGCAATGTTGCAACCGTTCCTAGCTCTGTATTAGTTTTAAATTCTGTAATATTTGGCCTCAGCCTCGGGCTGCCCGAGGCAGGGCCTTAGGCCTGTTGGCAGGTAACTTTCTTGTGGGTGGAGGGATACAGCCCCTAGACCTGAAGTTGTTTCCCTCCCATCGTTACTCGGTACTCCCGCTGCGTTCACCTCGGCGGGAGGGGGGAGACCAGCACCTCAACATGCACGGGGGAACAACTCCTCGCCCCTCTTCCTGGAGAGGTCTCCTCTGGTCGGGGCCAGGGGGGTGTCTCAGTCACTGGTTTTTTTTCTCTCTTCCCCTCACTCGCAGTGTTTTCGCCGCCCAGCAGCCAGGACTCCGGCCTGGGGTGCCTGTCGAGCAGCAGCGAGAGCACCAAGGGGGACCTGGAGTGCGAGCCCCCCACGCAGCCCGGCAACTTCGCGATGAGCCCCGTCCAGGAGGGCGGCGAGTAGCCGCGGTGTGGCGGCCCTCGTCCGGGGCAAGGCGGTACAGCAGCAGCGTTCTCGGTTTGCTTGTTCTGCTTGGGGGTTGCGGGGGACGGGCGGGGGGGGGGGGGTTTGGTTTCTTCTTCCCAGGTGCGGAGCGGGACGCCAGCTTCCCCGGGGGTGGCCGTGGGGCCTCCCCACCACCGAGAAGCCAGCGCGGTGCCTCCGCCGCCCGTCTGAGGGGCGGGGGGCCGCTGTCGGGGCACAGGCGGAGAGAGCGTCGCCGAAATGCGGGCAGGGGCTCGGGGTAGCGGGAGCTGAGAGAACCGGGAGTCCGGTGCTGGCCCCTCCCCGTGCAGGGGCCGATAACTCAACTCTGGGAAACAGCATCCCGTTGTGTATTCCTAACAGTTCCTTACAGGCTAACGCTGCTGCTTGGTCTGGGAGTTTTCTTCTCATGTCGCCAAATTAACGTATTTTGCATATTACAGTTGAGTGCCTTGCCTTAGATTCCGGTCTAAACTGCAAGTAAGTAAGTCCCTTAAGAGTTGCCGTGAATTTTGGCGTTTGTTATTTTGTTAAAAATGGGCTATGGTGTTCTTTCCTTGTGTTACCAAAACCAATCTGAAGTGAAACTAGTCTAGAAAAATTCATTGTTCTCTGTAGTTGCAGCTGTACCTGAAATAAAAATGTTATTGATGACTGAATTTTCTTGTGTGTGTATTTGGTGAGCTGTATTAAAACAGAAAAAAAAAAGAAATTACTTGTATTTTCTTCGCTCTGTGCTTTGAAAACATCTATTTGATTTCACCCCCATCTGTTGTAATCAATAACCTGACCATCTTGTTTTTTATTAAATGCACTTACTCTTAATTTCATCCACCAGTGGTTTTAGAGAGAATAATGTGGAGTTACCTATATAGGTTTGACATTATAAATCACTTCTTGAGGCTGAATCGTATAGTGGTATCGATTGATCCTGATATATCACAGAAATTTACTGTCACTTCTGTTTTCAATTAAAGATACAATCAGTCAGATAATGACTTAATTGGATTTTACAGAAGATTGAGTTTTATTGCCCAGTGCTTTACGAGTTTAGTTAAGGAAGATCATTTTATCACACTTGTCAGCCTGCTCCCGCGGCTCCGTGCCCTTCTGCCGCTGCCGCCACCGCGTCGGCGGCGCGGCTCCCCGGAGGGCACGGCAGGCGGGACCGGGACGGAGGCGGGTGCTCGCTTCCACCCTTGCTCTGTCAGTCCTCGGGCCTTGCTGAAATACCGCTTCTTAATTTCTAGAGAACGTTCCACGGCTCCCTTCCCCTCTCCCCATACCCTCCCCGGGCGCAAGGCATCCCGAGGGGTGTAGCGCCGCGGTGGGGACCTGCCTGTCCCGGGCGCTATTCCCGGCCCGTTCTTAGTGCGGAGAGGGTGCTCGGTGCTCCGCGCACCCTCTGGGAGCGAGGGGTCGCGTCTCTGCCGGGCGATCGAGCCGGCCGCGCAGGCGGGATGCCCTGCCCTGGCGGCGCGGGGGGCTGCATGGCCGCCGGAGAGGCTTATGCCGCTGGCGGCCTGGGCCTGTTTCTGGTTGCCGCGCTGAGCGGGGAGCAGCCCTGGGGACAAACGAGGTGGGGAAGCGGGGAGTGGGGAAAAAAAAAAAAAGCCATGCTCTTTATACAAGCCCGTGTGGGACCTGGTTAGTGACAAGGGCGTTGAGAATAAATTACGGGGAGAATGAATAGCGTCCTTCAGAAGACTGGGGAAATCCTGCCTGGAGTACTAAGTTTTGGAGAGGGATTCACATTCAGCAATGAGGGAACTTCGGAGGAAAAGATTGCTGGTGAAGGACGGCCGAGGAGCACATGCCACACCCCACCAAGAGTGGGTAGATGCGGGGTGGTCTCCCGGGAAAGCTTGGGCCCCCTCCTGTGGGAAGGCAGTGGATCTAGCTGGGAGCGCCTGCCGTAGGTGGTTGCCGGACCGGGTCGGCTGCCTCGTGGCAGAACGTGGCCACGCCGGGCACGGCTGCTCGCCTCTGGCGCTTCCCCCTGGCCTGTCCGTGGGCGCTCTGTATTTGCACGGCCCGGGCCGTTCCGCCTTTTGACCTCTGGGACTCCTCTGGGCAGGGCTGACCGGGCTGTGCATGGAGCCCGGAGAGTTTTCACAGGCTTCTTGGGGTCTGGGGCGGTTTTGGGTTTGGTTGGATTTCGTTTGGTTTGTGAGTGTCTGTGAGTGGTTTCTTTGTTGCTACTGCTTTGTTTATGTTGCTTTTTTTGTTCGGAGGTTTTGTGGTTGGGGGTGTGGTTTTGTTTGTTTGTTGTTTTGATTTTGCTTTTCCAGCGCACTGCAAGTCGCCCTCTTCCCAAGTATCTCTAGCTGCTTGGTAAGCAGTGACCTTCATTAGTGCTACTCCTCTCAAAAGGCGCGTTCCTCGCCCCTCGCCAGGCAGCCTTTGACTGCTAGTTTTCGTGACCCTGTGTGGAATTCACATTTTCCTCGAAGTCTTCCGTGAAAGTTTCGCCCCGCTCTAGCGCGACGCCCCCCCACGCAGCGGGGCTGGCAGCGGTGCTTCTCTCCCTGCTTACTGTGTGCCAGGACAGACGGTCAGAGACACCCAGAGTCGCTTTCCAAGCGGGAAATCATGCATAATTTATTCCTGTCTTTTCCCTGTAACGCGGGTAATGCCTTATTCGGGCGAGGTGAATAATCCTGCCGTTCGCACTCGCTCAACGGTGACCAGCATCCCGCGAACGCCCGCTCCCCAAAAGCTTACTTTGGAGCAGTGCAGGCCCTAGCAAACGCTCCCCCCGGCCCGACCCCTTCCTCCGCCCGCAGTGCCCGGGGAACGGCGGGGCATCCCGGTGCAGCAGACCCTGCGGCCGCCCCTGTGCGCCCGGCTGAGACGCGGCCCACGGTGGGTTCCAGCAGCTGGGCGACAGCGCCGTGTCCTCCGGATGGCTCTACATCGAAAAGTCGCGAAACGCCAGCGGATTCGGGCCGGTTTCCAGACCGCCCCCCGCCCTGCCCGGTCCGCGGGGTTTCTTTGGCCCTTTGGCTGAGCCGGTCCCTTCCGGCTAAATGTTATTTGCAGCATATGTTTTGCACATTCATTCTCTTTCGGTCTATTTTTCTGGGCGCTAACTGCTAACACCTCATAGTCACCTTGAAATTTCCTCTGCTATTTTGCAATTAAAAGCTTAATAGCCCTGGAAACGGAGTTCATGTGGTGCAGTTTACCATCGCTCCGTCGTCTGAAAAGCTTTCTGCTGGGATCCCATTATGTGCTTGAATAAACCTTTTCGGCGAGCAGAAATGGGAACCGGGGTTGTCAGGTGTTGGGTTACAATGGACTTTCAGGCAGGGGACGTTTTGCTAACATAAATACGAATCTGGCCCAATGGGTAGATGTTGTCAAATACTAGGACATGGAAACCATTCCCATCAAATATGAGAAAAGGATTACAGCATTATATCAAACGGCTATTTCAGCCTAAACGCCCGATGTGCAGCCAAGCGAGAGAGGGGCCCCCGGCCCTCAGCCAGCCTACCGCCGCGTCGGGCATCTCGGCTCGGGATCCGGCAGCCGCCCGGCCGGCTGCAGTGGCGGAGGCGCCCCGCAGGACCCTCTCCAGCTAGTGAGGAAGTAGGGTTTTCCACCATCACCACCACCCCGCAGGCATTTGCACCCCGTTTCTTCGTTTTGAGGGAGGGGATTTCCAAGGGTGGGTGCGCATCATCTTTTACGTAATTTTGTGATAGTTGAATGTTTGGTCCGCTTCTTTCTTTTTCTCCCCTCTGTGGGGACCCCCGAGTGTGCAAGAGACCACGCGGGGGAGGCCAGTTGCGAGCTGCAGGGTTCAGTGCATGCACTCCGGCAGCAAAAAGGTGATGTTTCACTAGCGCTGCGAGAAAATGCACTGTTCCCCGTATCTGATGCAATTCACCTCCCCGGCTCAGTGCGATTTACAGATGGAGTGCTCATCCTCCTCACGCTCCGCGCACGGCCCTGGGGAGAAAGATCGCGGTGAATATCTCTTCCTCTAGAAGTAGAAGAGTAATGAGGAAAGAGCCTAATAATGAAATACCACGCAAATACCTTTTCAGCATACACTGTGACTTTTATTCTCTCCGGCGAAATACTTCCAGAGTTTTAAATCGGGTTTCGTTATTACGTAGCCTCGCTAAAAGCTTTATTTCGTGTAGCGGTTATGGTGGAGGGAAGAGCAGGGGAGTTCTTGAGGCAACGAAATGGCTTCGGGTCCAAGCACCAGCCCCTGCCCTCCCGCGGATGCTACGCCGCGGGCAGATGAACGCTTGCAGTAATTTGTTTCCCCCCAGCCAAAATGCATATAACTTTATCTTTCTTTTTTCCCCCACCAATGTATTACATTTGGATTCAAGGTTCTCGCTGCCACACGGGAAATACCCGTGTTTCAGCGAGAAACTCCTCCGCGTGCGGAAATGCAGAACATTACAAGTCCGCCATGTGAGACATATCATTTAGGTTTCAAGCAACCTGACTTGCCGTGAATTTCACGTTCCTTTCTATAGCCATCGTTTGCGTTTAGGTAGCTGTCTTGCCGCGGTACGCAGAGAGGCAGCGGAGCCCATGGGGGCAGGTGCCTATCGCGGCTCTCCAGCTCTGCGGCGCGATCCCTCCGGGACGCGGCCGCAACCCGATTCGGCGCAGTTGTTCTGGGCAGCTCCTGGTCCCGGGCAGCTCCTGCTCCGGGCAGCTCTTTGCTGCTGCAAAACTTTAATAAAACTTTGATCTCGACTCCCTGCCACTGCCTCGCGACGCTGGGCCACAGGCGCTAGCAGCCATACACCGTGCCGCCGAACCCGGTGTCCCGTGGGCTTTCGAGGCGAGGCCGACGCAGAGCCCGGAGAAACCTCCTAGACCCGCTCATCCCTCAGTCCCGGGTGCCTTCGGGGGGTGAGCCGTGCGGAGGCAGGGGGTGGGTGGCAACAGCCGCGGTCCCGGTCCGCTCGGGGACGAACCCCTTTGGCACGGCACGGGCATCGCCGCCGCCCCGACGGCGGGGCAGACGCCCCCCCGCGCCGCTTCCTTCCCTCCCTCCTTCCCTCCCTCTGTTCCCCTGTCTTTCTCTCCCTCCATTCCCCTGTCGGCGCCGGGGAAGGAGGGTGGCGGTGGGGGCGGGAGGGGGCGGGGGCGGACTGAGGGGCTCTGGGCTCAGCGGGGCGGCGCGGGCAGCGGCAGTGTCGCTCCGGCCGGCGGCAGCGCTCTGCCCGCCGGTGCCACCGCGGCGGGCGGTGCCTCTCCCGCCGGCCTGGGGTCGGAGCCGCGCCCCCCGCAGAGCCCGCGGGCACAGCCGCCCGCCTCCTCTCCTCCATCGCCCCGGCCTCCGCCCGCCCTCGCTGAGGCCTTCTCCTCCCCGGTGCCGGCTGCGCTCCTCCCGCGGGCATGAACGGCTATGGCTCCCCGTACCTCTACATGGGCGGCCCGGTGTCGCAGCCACCGCGGGCTCCTCTGCAGCGGACGCCGAAGTGCGCCCGGTGCCGCAACCACGGCGTGCTGTCCTGGCTGAAGGGCCACAAGCGCTATTGCCGCTTCAAGGACTGCACCTGCGAGAAGTGCATCCTCATCATCGAGAGGCAGCGGGTGATGGCCGCGCAGGTGGCGCTCCGCCGGCAGCAGGCCAACGAAAGCCTGGAGAGCCTCCTCCCGGACTCCCTGCGCTCCCTCCCCGGGCCGCCGGGCAACGCCGAGCCCCCCACCCCGCCGCCGGGGCCGTCGCCGTGTGCTA